>NW_027287483.1:292500-540000 GCF_022747635.1 Hetaerina americana | reverse complement strand
TAAATATTTCCTCAAATGGGTGCCTCTAGAGAAAATTAAATTCGTGATTTCAATCTTTTCATTGTTGATGAACTCGTTGAAATCCATTTCAAGCATGTAATTTAAAGTATAAAGGCGGAAGAATATCGCCCAGACTAAGAAAAACAGAAGAAAATTGTCATTTCTACTTGAAGGTATTGGAAAAAGTACTTTCTGGAGTCGCTTTGTGTAATTTCATCATCTCGGAACACTTAAGTTTCAAAAATAATTTGGTTTCGACATCCGACACAGGTTTTATTAAGGTCACCTTCAAAATGACTGCATAAGCTGTTAAACGTTGGCCTTGGAATTAAAAATGATATAATTATCTGATATAATTATGACTATTTCTAAGCAAAAACTTCAGAAAAATACGTAAAAGTAGCATCCATGTTTCCTCGTAGGTATTTCATCAAAGGTATAATACCAACAGGAAAATGTTTACCAAATCAGCCTGATGGAACTTGATGTGGAATTCATTCAATAATTGTTAGGAATAGGCATTTTTGATCGCTTGGAAATTGGTCCAATGTCATTAAACGAGAGATCTTTACTGACATTTTATAGTTAAGATCAATTGATTTTGCCTTTATGTTAATTCGCATTAAAAGTGATTAGGTGTCGACATTTCTGTATTCGAGAATATAATAAATTAATCATCTTTAGTCAATTCCTAGCCTTCGAGATCATCTATTCTGATAGTGAGAAGAACTTTTAAGTAGTAGGACCTGTTGGATTTTGTGGTTATATTCCATTGAATTGGCTGATGGGGAAAATGAGGATAGCGAAAAATGAGGATAGGGAAAAAACGCTTCGCAGATTATGTTACTGATATGAGTGTCACATGATTTCATGATAAACATAGCTTTTTCGGAGCACATATTACTGGCATATTTAAAACCAAGGATATTCATAATATAAAAGTTTAACAAGTTCATAAAAGTTTAACAACTTTTTCAAGAAACAGAAGACGGTAAGTTCTTAGGATGATGGAGTATTTGCGTGAAATTATCGCCTCCGTTCTTACAACTCATTTCTTACGTCATATTTTCGGCTTCTCCATACTTAATACAGGGTTCGTCCGGAAAATAAGTGTACTGAGCTCATGAAAAAAAATTTATTACACTTTTACATATCTTAAGCTAATATTCCTCAAAATAGGACCCTTGTGAGTCGATACACTTGTTCCAGCGGCGTACCCATTCCTGGAACGCTCCCGCGAAGGCATCATCGGGAACCTCTCGAAGACTCGTCGTCGACCTCTTCTCTGCCCTCCACGAACATCTTGTGCCACCGAAAGATCATGTTTCTGGACATGGCTGACTCCCCGTAAGCCTGGTTAATCATACCGACAGTTTCGGTAGACGATTTCCCAAGCTTTACCGCAAATTTGATGGAATAACGCTGCTCCAAAAACTTCGGCATCGCGTTCCGTGACGTGGGTCGAGCGTGGAGGTTCGCGTTAACAGAGCTCCTCACTACACCACAGCTCAGAGCCGACTGCCTTTTTCAGCGTCGCTTGCCAACATACCCCCCTCCAATCGCAGCCCGTCAGAGCGGTGCTGGGCGCGCCTGGAGCGGCGCGCCCAGCCCAGGAGTCAGTACACTTATTTTCCGGACGAACCCTGAATCTATTTAGGAAGTTGGATTTAGGAAGAGGTGTACGGTAACTTGAGAGGAAAGACTGTGATACGCGTTGCTACGATACTATAGTTTTCAATAAATAGGAAATATTATAACTTGGGACCCTTTATACGGAATTGAAAAGCGTGGCAAGTTGCTGAGTTTAGATTGTTGCATTATGTAGGGCGGAGACCCGGACATTTTGAAAATAAGTGAAGATAAAATTGGAAGCGTTTGAATAATGTGCTATGCAATTAGCAGACCCTTGTCATCATAATGATCAATATCTCTCGTGCTACTATATGGAAAGGGATACATGAGTGCTATATATTCGAAAAGGAAGCATAATGTCTTTAACTTGCATACATGGATAGTCTGAAACGCATACTTCCAGGGAAAACGAACTCCGTGGTGCCTTGGACACTCAATGAGAATGGTCAAAACAGTTGGGTTACGGAAGTTTGGGTTAAGCCATTGCGCAGCCATCCATTTGGAAGGATTTACGGTGGGCAAGGATAACGATTTACTCTTTGGCGGAGAGGTCCTCCTTCGTCTAAACAAGGGCGAGAGACACTAATATGTATTCCGTTGCAGGAGATGGAAAGATTGATATGTAGACCGCCCCATACAGGCGGTCTGGGATTGATGAGCCTGGAATGTCTCGGCGAAATAGAAGTCCTGGGTGTGGCATGCCGTGTGTTCAACGGCGAAGTCCGGGTTTCACTTCGTAAGGGAGTGAAAATGACTGAAGCGACCGTATTCCAAGCGGCGGATGCGGAACTGAAGGACGCGAGACCTTACACCTGGCCGAAACGCCACCGACATTTATACCGTATCTTGTCACAGAAGGCAGAATAATAAAACCAAGATAAAAAGGTCATTTTTGATGTACAACTTTATATTGTCCGAAAAAAGTATTGGCCAAAATTATTCATGATAATTGGAAGCCAGAGTACTACCCGAAGTGAACGACAAGGACTTCAAATACGTCAATTTTCTTTGTTCTATAAAAAACGTCAATCGAACCAAACTTTGGTTTCGTTGGAGAGAGCGAGGCTCACCTAGTGCTAAGCTCACTGCGTGTGCTTATCCGATCTTTCCATCCGATCAGTTATCCAGAGCTCTATATAGTGAGTTGCCAGGTTCCTCTTGTTCTAAAAAAGGAATTAGTTTTCAGTTGTCAGGATTTGAGGAATATCAAATTTTAGTAAATGTTCAAGGGAGAGAAAAGTTCAACATCGCGGAAAATATGAACTTTTTGATAAACACGAGTACAAAGAAAACTTTTGGTATGTAAAGCTGAGGAGAGAGAGTATTTTGCGTTTTATAGAGCTCACTTTGAATGCTAATCGAGCATTTGGGGCAATTTCGTGGCAAAAAAGTCGAGAAATTTCAGTTCGGAATCGATGTATATAAAATTTGCTGCTGCTGAGTAGTTGAAATGTGAATGGAAATAAAATGCTGAAGAGGCCGATGGAGGGAATCCGTTTTCCCTTGTAGTTTGTGTCCATAGCTGTAGAAGGCATCTCACTTACCACATTTATCCAATCATAAAGAAAATTATACGGAAACGAACCGTATAGTTTCTGGCTTAATTTTGTGGAAACTTTCCTTATTGGAGAGAAATGATGATAAACAATTGTGATTTCCACGATACTATTTTATTCACACAGCCTGGGTTTCCACACTTCGTGCAATCTTCACCTGAAAATGACACAAAGTGTGGAAATCCGGATCGTGTGAATAAAAATAGTATCGTGGAAATCACAATTGTTTATCATCATTTCTCTCCAATATGATACTGAAAGTTAATAATATTCGTATACCCTGGTAATATCTCGTGACCACATGTTCTCTGGAACACACGGCTTGAAGAATAAGATTTACTAGTTAATTAACCTTTAAAAAGCCAATTATAACAAAAATATTCCTGTATTATTTAATTTTCCTACAGTGAAAATTGCCTGGTAGGCGTGATAACATAGTGACTAGAGCTGACTGACCTTAGAGTCCTGGGTGCAAGTCCGGCTGACTACCACGAGCAAAATTCCAAATGGTCTGACTACCGTATCCTGAGTAACAGAACTATGTGGAAAAATTACTAAGAGCACAGGAAAAGGAAAATTCTTCCCCATTTTGAATGTGTGGATTCAACTGGTTTTTAATGGAGAACGGTGATTGCATGTTAGTAGTAGCCAATTTAAATGATCGGTACTAAATTATACTGACATAAAAAAAACTATTCACTGCATTATCATGAAGGGCAGCCAGGGCCCAAGGGTGACTAATGCTACAAAATATCGTGATTTAGAATTCCATTCAGCATATTTATGTCATGCGGGCCCCGCGAATGAGGTCACGTCTCCGCGAAATAATGCGTGAATCAAGGGAGAAAGGGGAAGGCGTCTCACCTCTATTTCTAAAAATTTTGAAACAAGTTAATCTCACATCAGGATAAAGAAATATTTCATTCAAATTGAAATGGGTGAAACATCTACAACCGAAGAATGTTGCATATTAAATGGACCCCTTCAATTGACATCCGGAAAATTACAGCCACCGGAAATATTTCCACTTGACTCAGGGTTTAATTCGCCCATTGATGGGCACAAAAGTTTCTCACCTATGATCTGTTCAGGATTGCATCAAGCGCCAATCGTCTAAATACGACAGAGTCAGACGGTTTAAGTACATACCATCCACGATTACAGTCGAGAAAAAGTCAACCCCGAAACTTAAATTTAATCTTCAAGAAATAGGTCGCTTCCATAGCCAACTTCCCCCAACTGACTTCAAAAGTTTGATATACAGGTCGTATATCGACTGTATGTCGACTGTTCTTTCGGCACAAACACATTTAATCCAAATAAAAATCGTTCATTCCCGCCTCGCCTTTCTATTATTCTGCCACAATTATTTCAAATTGTTCTATTTCTTAATTATGTTTTAATAAAAGTAAAATAAGATAAAACTTTTTTTGCAAAGGTTTTTTGTCTTACCTAAAGTTATATTTAAATGGAATTTTTTTTAACTGATTAAGAAGCTCATTCTTTCCCCAGAAATAAACTCAAATTGCTCTTTAACTCTCTCACTGCGCAATTAACTACTTAGAAACCAAAAGACAAACATAAGCGCAACGCGACAAAGGTATGCGCGACGAGACAAAGACAGGTGCAACGAGACAACGGGAATATGTGGCGCCGCGGGGTGTTTTATATTGGTGTAAAGACGTTTTTTATATTGGAGTCAAAGAACATGCACTAGAATTGGGGTTGGATGTACTCGTACTGTCATCACTTAAAACAAGGCATCTGGCAGGGTCTTCAGATTTAATAAGTTTGTTGCTTTGTTTGTTTTTTGCCTTCTTCGTGTCAGACTGGAAGGTTTCAGGCGGAAGGAATGCGAGGGGTGAGTTGGAAAGGCGGCGAGGAAAGTGCTAAGGATTTAACTGAGATAGTTTGTTAAACCGGGTAATTCAAACGATCTGAATGCCTGAGTGTGTAAATACGGCTCCGCGTGTTCTCAACGCTAATATGGTTGCTGATTCTGGGAGAGATTTGGGGATGAAGGACAAGGAGAAACACTGAACGAAGGAAAGGTAGTGGGGTCTACCGCGTGAAGGGACGGGAAGAAGGAGAACCAAACGTATACCGATGATTTTTCATGCGGATGAGCAAGGAGGGAATGCATTTGCCGCAGTTAAAAGATGAACATTGATTACACGATAGGAGATAGATTACATTTTTGTAGACACAATAGGTGTGGGAGCGAGTTGGAGAGGCAATGAGGGGATGTGCGGAGAGGGAATTAGATCTGATCAGTGGGCATGTTTTACATCAGGGGCGGATGCAAGTCGGGGAGCGATGAAGAAGTTTGTCGAGGGGGCGCGCCAAAGGGTTGATGAATCTCAGAATGTTTCTTAAATTAGTGGTTTATCCATATGCGAGAGAGGGGAATAGGGGCAGTAGAGATGAGGTAGTGTCATTATAGTGTAAAATAGGAAACTTCTTTAGAAAAGGTTTTTAGTCTGTGGGATCGAGAGAAATATATAGTGCATGGGTCAAGTCCTGCGTCAAATATGCAAATGTTTTTCTGTGGTGTGTAGAGTGGGTGGAACGATGGATTTTATTTTGTATGTGCTATCTGGGTAACCACGTTTTTGAAGTACATTGTGGGGAGATGGTGAAGGTATTTTTTGAGAGAGGATGCGGCGCTGCAAATCCGAGGCCCGAGGATTGAGAGGGAATTTGGAACCGAGCGTTAAGTGTGGGTTGGGTGGCAGCTGGTAAAATTTTGGTATTGCTGGTAGTTATTAGGCTTACTGTGTACAGAAGTGGGAGATTTGTGGTTGTGGAGCGAAATATCTGTGCCAAGAGAGGTGACAGTGGAGTCTGAAGTGGAAAAAGGGAATTTTACAGTGAAAGAAAAATTTAGGGCCGTTAATTAATAGTTAAGGTAGTCCGAGGCATTTGTCGAGAAGAGGAAAATTTCATTTATATACACGTAGTGGACCCAGAAAACTGGTTGGAGGGATTGTCGCGAAAGAAAAGTCTCTTCAAGGTGACCTATGACGACATTGGCGTATAATGGTGTCATCCTCGTTCCTATCGCTGAGCCTTTGGTTAAATGTGAAAACTGCTTTGGAAAGAAAATGCATTTTTTGTGAGGATGAAAGTAGCTAGGTTGAGGAAAAATTTGGTCGAAGGACGCAGGGGTGAAGGGCGAAGAGAGAGATAATTTCGGAAAGAGGATAAGCCTTTGTAATGGGGAATAGAAGTGTGGAGGGAAGTTACGTCAATGGTGGCCATAAGTAGGTTGAAGGTGGGTAGAATGGAGACAGAATCAAAACGGTGGAGGAAGTGGTGTTTTTATGAAGGAGACCAAAAATACTGCAGGTTGCAAGGTACAATACGAATCAGTCCATGTAGACCAGTGGTTCCCAAAGTGGGCGCTCCCACCCCCGTGGGGCGGTGCTCTGGTCTATTGGGGCGAAAAGTGGTAAGGGGGCGGCAGGGGGCGCCGGAGGGTCCTGACAATGCGGCATTTGCGAAGGTCTTCCTTTTGTCTCCGATTTTAAGCCTCGTTTTTGAAGTTTACATTGTTTCCCGCCTCTGGAAGTAATTTAAACCATACGAGTGCCAGGTACCGACAAACCAGGTACTTGCATTTTAAAGTAGGAACGGTTGAAAAATTTCTCCTAGCCTTTCTCGCCTGAGGGAAGCTTTTGAAGGGGTTTAATCGCAGTTGGTCTATCGTAATATCGGAATTTCTACTCCTTCAAACTTGTAGATGGATGTAGATAGAGATTTTTTCTCCATGTAAATTTTCAAGCGGGAAACGCAAAAACATGAGCAGAATCTGGAGGTTAATTTTTTATCCGCATTTTTGTCTAAGTCTTATGGCAATAGATAAATTACTTTACGTACAAATGAATGCAGTAAATCATTAAAATTGTAACATTTTTGTTTCCCTATTAAAAACCATAATCATTTTAGGCTTCGAACACGGCGTTTCCTTTGTTAATCCGTCCCCCTCTCTATTCCTTGCTTGAAGTGAATCTTCACCTGAAAATCCGAATAATTTATATCTGCTAATGGTGTTTAGGAATTGATGTTAATAAGTGTCAGTCAATTTGTAACTTTATCTACAGTAATTAATATAGGCTAATATAACCATAGAAACTAAGATATGAAGACGTGCATTGTCTATGTCGATTCGAAACCAGCCATAAACGGTAGATTACCAAATAACTATAATTAGGGAAGATAGGAATAGATTAGAAGTGTGTGCGACTATTCCGTAACCTGCGTATTTCTCAGACTGCTCAGGTACGAGTGGCGACGGGGAGTCGAAATGCGCAGTGCTGGGCAAGGAAATGAGACAGGGATGCCCACCAGTTCATTTAAATACGAGGGTCATCCGGAAAGTAGTACCCGTTCGTGAAATAAAGACACAAAAGTAAATATTAACAAACATAAAAAATTTTAATTGAAAGAGGATACTTTAAACTACTTCTCAACATAATCTCCAAGCAAATTAAGGCATTTGTCATAACGTGTGACAAGTTTCTGTATTCCTGCTGCATAGTCCTTCGCCGCCAGCTCATTGAGATACGCGAGGGACCCATCTTGCACAAATTTTTGCATAATGCAGATGGTGTTTAACAATTTCATGAACAATTGTTCGAGAAACATTGGGAAAATGCTCACAGATGTCATCAATTGTGACGCGCCGATCGTTCCTCACGAATTCGTCAACTGAGCTCACCAGTTGGTCTGTAATGACAGACGGTCTCCCCGAACGCTCATCGTCGTGTGTGTTCCCCCTCCCCATGTTGAAGTTGCGACACCACCGCCGAACAGACGACTCGTCCATTACATTGTCTCCATACACCTCCTTTAATTGGCGATGAATATCACATGGGCGAACGTTTCTTGCATTGAGGAATTTAATCACTGCCCTCACTTCACAACTGGCGGCGTTCTCAATTTTTTTAAACATTGTAAACAATCACAGAAACAACACAGGCAATGCTAGCGTCACGCAACTTGGCTCAGAGAAGGCAGACAAGCCACTGAAGCTATCTGACCTCGTCCAGCGGCTACTCGCGTCGTCAGCACTTCATGCGGCACGAACGGGTACTACTTTCCGGATGACCCTCGTAAATACGTACATGTAATCGTAAAGGAAAATTCATATTTTAAGAGGAAAATTCATGAAGTTATTTAGATTTACGAACGACCAAGCATCACTTATTCAGCAAATGAGTTGCAATTAATGTTTAGCGCATTAGAAAAGCAGCGTGAAAGGTCTGGGAGGGGAATCAAAGCAAACAAAATAAATTTTAAGAGTTTTCTGAGAAAGAGGAAGGCTAGGTTAAATATTAAAACAGGATGGTAAAAAGTTGAGCAGCTGGAACAGTTTGCTGATCACGGAAGTGTTTTGAATAAAGATGGTCAAATTGGTAGAGAGGTAAGAATAAGAGTCGCGTGAGGCAAATGAGCTTTCACAAGGCGGAGGGAACTGATGACGATATCTTTGGGTAAGGCTTTTAAGAAAATATTAGTGAAACATTATATATGAAGCGTTGTTTTGCATAGCGCGGAAACTTGGTTATGCAATCCAGATGATTGGCGTAGATGGGAGACTTTTGAGACTTGAGTGTGGTGAAGGATGGAAAAAGTAAAATAGGCGGAAATGAAAACAAGCGATGAAGTCCTAGCCATGATGAGAAAGTTAATGGAGAGGAGAGGGCGGTGGGAAAAATCCAGAGTATATGCACATGCACGTCTAGGCAAGAAAATTGCATGCAGCGCAATTTGATCGGCGATAGAATGTTGAAGATTGTGATTGAGGATAGGATTAGGCAAGGGAATTAGCAGGGATCATAATAAGTGTACCGGACGGAATAAAGGGAGGTAGAATGTATGCGGAGTTAAAGAAGGGTTTATTTGTATTTTCATATTGTGTCTTGTTAAGCGAGACTAAGATATGTAGGAATACCAACTTTGTGTCAATCCAACAACTAACTACCTCAAAATATGGACTGCCATTCATTCATCGACTAAATTTCTCATATTCTGCCGTTTATCTCTTTTGTGGAATAGGAATTAAAATTGGTTCAATTAATTCTTCAGAAAAAAGTCTTCCCTCAAAAATATTGCAAATCGGACACAAAGTCTCTTCTTTTCGTTCCCCGAACCACTTAATCAATCCATGGTGATATTTTATATTCCCGACATCTCCATCAACTTCTTTTTCTGGTATCATTATTCAATTCTATGCCTAATAGTGCGAATGATAGTTGCTGTCGGTCGCCTCCCCTGATCACTACTACCATTACAATAACAGTTCATTCACCCCCTGTCTCTTGACGAGGACGTCCGTGTTTCAAGCTCGCTCCTGAGCACCGGAATGACCCTATTTAAGCCTACCTGCCTGCCTGCTACTTGGTGCTCTTTGGTTTAGTGAAGTGTAGTGTTAACGTGCATGTATATATTGTTTCGTTAACATAGTTTTGGTTTTGTTTGTGGCTAGTTATTTTTTGGGTGTGGTGGTAGCAGTGAATCACAGACTGGTGTTTTTGGTCCTACTATTGTCTTACAATCTCGCAAGAGTAAAGGTTTTGTCGGACAGGGATCGCATATTAAGTGTTGACATGGATTCTCATTAACTTGGCCTTCCTAAAAGTGATGTGAATCGGCTTGCGACCGAAAATATGGGCATGAGAAAGGTGTGTGCGGAGTTGGTTCTGCGAGTGCTTTCGGATGAACAAAAGAACAATCGTAACCGAATCTGTCAGGATCTTCTCGATCATGCCTCAGTCTCCCTACAGCCCGGATGTCACCCCACCAGACTTCTTCCTCTTCCCCCGCCTCAAATCCTTACTGAGAGGGCCTCGACACGACTTGGTGGAAGCGTTACAAAAGACCGTGACGAGAGAACTTCGCAGCGTTTCTGGCGAAGCCTTTCAGAGGGCGTAAGAGGCGTGGAAAATCCGCTGGCAGCGGTGTGTGGAATTACAAGGGCGCTACTTCGGAGACTTTTGAGCGATTGTATCAATTTCGGCAATGCATTTTTTTAATTGACTCGACCCTACCACTTATGGGACAGACCTTGTAAGTTATCTTCATCTACGTCATACTATCTTTCTATATCTAACCTTGCTGGGCTGATGCTTTGATATAATGCTTTTCCTGACTTATCTTTATAGGTTTGCAACGATTTTCTCTTTTAACTTCCTTGCAATGCTTTCTTATTCCTTCTTCTTTTTGATATTTAATATGCTCCCATTTTCCCTCTACGAGGTCTGTTAAAAAGCACCGCGAATTTTGAATTTTCGCGGGTTACGTATGTTTGATTTTCGATTTTTTGTGGCGTTATGTTGGTACTTATGTCTCTCACTTATGCCGAAAAGTTCGGCCATTTTGAATGTTCAGCTAATTGTTGACAAGAGTTTTTCCTAGGCGTGTTTTGGCTTATCTTTGATTTATGCCTGTTCCAAAAAATAGATCAAAGAATCTGTCCATATTTTGTGTGAAAAACGAAATTAAGTGCGCGGACGCATTCCGAATCTAGACTGTGGCATATGGAGAAGTTACCTTGGACCGAAGTAACGTTTATCGGTGGTAAAGAATGTTCTCAGAAGGCCGAGAAGATGTGAACGACGAAGAGCGTGCCGGACGCCCGAGCACGTAAACAACAGACTACAACATTGATGAAGTCAAGAAAATAGTATTGGCCAATCGTCGAATCACCACTAGAGAAATCTCTGAGGACCTAAACATATCGATTGGCTCGTGCCATTCGATTTTTACCAATGATTTGGGCATGAAACGGGTCGCCGCGAAATTCGTACCAAAATTGCTAAATTTCGACCAAAAACAGCAACGCATTAACATCGCTAATGACTCTGTCCGCGACGACCCAAATTTGCTCCAGAGGGTCATAACTGGTGCCGAATCATGGGTTTATGGTTATGACGGGGAAACTAAAGCCCAATCATTCCAATGGAAGCTGCAGCACGAGCCAAGACCGAAAAATTATGCAAAGTTCGGTCGAATGTGAAAGTTTTGCTTACAGTTTTCTTCGATTGTAGGAGTGTAATGCATCATGAGTTCTTGCTACAGGGTAGAACGACAAATAAGGAATATTACCTGCAAGGTATGCGCAATTTGCGCGAAGCAATCCGCCACAAACGCCCGGATTTATAAAAGATCAAAAATGGGCTTTTGCACCATGACAACGCCTCTGCCCACAAATCGTTGCTTATGCCCGAATTTTTGGCCAAAAACAGCACGCCAATGACGCTGCAGCCATCGTATTGCCCAGATCTGGCCCCCAGTGACTTTTTCTTGTTCCCGAAACTGAAGAGGCCCATGAAACGACGACGCTACGCTACGATAGACGAGATAAAGACTGCATCGAAGGAGGAGCTGAACAAGATCACAAAAAATGATTTTTTGAAGTGCTTCTAGGATTGCAAAAAACGTTGGCACAATTGTATAACATCTAACGGGAATTATTTTGAAGGGGACAATATAGATATTCATGAATAAATAAATAAATAACTTTTGAAAAACATAAAAGTCGTGATGCTTTTTGAACAGACCTCGATATCGTGGTATCCAGCTCTCTTTCCTCACTCCTGATTTTTTCTACAGCCGGCTGATACACTTTCCTTATCGGTGAGATGGGTGCTTCTAAGTTCCACTTTGTAAACCTCCTTCCTTGTGTAACCTTTTTATACCGGGAACTATACTTCATAATTACTAAATTTTGATCGGAGTCCTCATCCGCCCACAGGAAACTGTGCCAATTGATAATGCTGTTCTTTAATCTGTTCCTAACCATTAGTATTATCTGAACAAAATAATGGTGATGATTAACCCCTGTTTATTTCAGTATTATATTGCTTTTTCCCTGCTGCCATTCCTTGTTCATAAACCATAATCCCATACCTAACCTGACCAAGTTCGTTCGTTCCGCTTTACTTTGACCAACAATGTTGCATCAGTCGCTGACGCTATTTTTACCACACTTCTACCTACCTTTTTATTCATTATTATAGCCACTCCTCGCTTACTCTTTTCTCCTCTACTGTGCCATAGTTATATTACTTTACAACTATCCATCCAGCAATACCAGCTATCCTTCTATCTCACCTCTTACAGCAATAAAACGTCTATACAGGTTCCACCATAAAAGTAATGCGCATTCTCTGGGAAAAATAGATTTATTGATCTTAATTTTACAAATGCCTAAAATTCTTCAAAATACTCTCCCTCTACATCAATACACTTTCGGAGATATGTCTGCAACGCCTGGAAGGCATCTTGAAACTCCTTTAGTGGGAATGTCTCTCAGGGACGTTGAAACATGATTTTGGGTGTTTTCCACGGTCTCCCAATGCTTTCCTTTCAGCCCTCTCTTCAGTCGGGGATACAAACAAAAGTCGCACAGACCCAAGTCGGGACTCTAAGGGGCTGAGGGACCACCAACGGTGCTCCGGGCCAGGAAGTTTGTAACGATGAAGGACGTGTGGCTGGAGGCATTGCCATGGTGGAGCTTGATCGTGTCTTTGATGTCAGCCCTCAGGTGCGCGACCCGGCGTTTCAACCGCTTGAGCAACTCCAGGTGAAAGGCTGAGTTGACAGTTTCTCCCTGCGGTACAAACTCAAAATGGACGATTCCTCGGAGGTCAAAGAAGGCAATGCGCATGATTTTGATGCTAGACTTGCTCATTCGTTCTTTCTTGGGGTTGGGGATGATTTTTTGTGCCACTCGCTGCTCTGCCTTTTCGATTCTGGGTCATACTCGAGCATCCATCGTTCTTCTCCAGTTACGACGGAATTAAGGAAGTCCGGCTCATTTTTAATCAAACACAACCATTCTTCACTGCGAAAAACTCGAAGTTCTTTCTGGTCTTCCGTCAACACTTCCGGCACAAGCTGCGTGCAGACATTGCACATTTCCAGATCCTCGGTCACTATCCCATGTACCCTAAATGTGGACTATCTTAGGGTTTCAGCAATTTGCTGGATGCTTAATCGACGGTCCAAACGCAAAACTTCGCGCACACGATTCACGTTTTCGTCGGTTCCAGCCGTTGCTGGGCGTCTAGAGCGGGGTTCGTCGGCGACCTCCTCCTGGCCCTCCTTGAACGCTTTGTGTCACCTCCCGGACTGTGAGTTTGAGATGCAGCCGTCGTCGAAGACCTCTTGAAGCATCTGAAATGTTTCGGTTGCATTATTCCCAAGCTTCACGCAAAACATGATGGTGCATCCCTGTTCAAGCGAACGCTCCAGCGCGCCTTGTTACAAAGTCGAAAATTACATTTCACGCGGAGATACGTCTTTCCGCTCAGAGTACTCGGAGCACACTAGCAACCAGCTTCGTTGGAAGGGCAGACCCCTCGCCACATTTCCCGATCAGGTTTACCACGCTGCCGTGGATAGTCGCGTAGTAATAAAAGCATGCGCATTGCTTTCATAATTAACTAATAAACTCACAGGAAGTAAATAACTAGGACTATTTCAAACGTTATTATAAGAGAAAAAGAGGACATAGCATTCCAACTATTTTCTCATTTCATTCAGTAGTTTTCTCTCCGACATCTTAGGAAGTTAAGAATACCGTCAAAAAGCTAAAATCTAACAATTGAAAGTACTTCATGAGAAAATTGTCATGTTGCTCCTTGAGGCGATAATTCATAGAGCACATTGTTTCTCCCAATACATTTATTTCATTTCAAAATGCTTCTTCTTTTTCTCTCTCCTTCACCTCCACTGTCTCTTCTTCATCAATCGTCTTTTCTCAACGCCAGTATAGCTCTCATCAATCTAAAATTCCACATCTATGTTCATATAAAACCTACAAATATACAACAGCACCTCTATACTAGCTGCCACCCATCTCGCAATAAACACCCTCTTCCGTACTTGCTCTCCATCCTTGGTCACCGAATCTGTAATAATCTTAAATCCCTTAATACATTTCTTGTCAACAAACTCTCTCCTTAGCCGCGGATCCTAGAGACTCCAATGAATAAAAACAATCCAAAATTTCTACGTGCCAAAATCATCCCAAAGTAATTACCTCTCTCCAAAACAGCACTCTCCCCATGTTCGTCATTTACTTACCAGGTACTCAGTCCCTCAAATATATCCTGAAAGACCTTTTCCCCTTTTGAAAAGCCACAAAATAACGGAGAACCTACTACCAAAATGTACCTCCATCACTTTCAAACGACCTGCCAATTAAGCTGACGTCTTGAAATCTCCTCAAACCCTATTTAAATTCTCCGCTACCAACAAATGCACACAGACATCTTGCAAAGGATCCAATTGTTAAACGTGTACCATCTTCACCCTTCCTTTCCTCCCATCATAGCTCACCATTCTCTCCCATCCATGCATGCACCTCCTGCAATATAATTTACCAATCGAATTGCAAACTCTTCTTGCAGCCTTTCCTTCTACGTTTGGCAATGCACCACAAACCTCAATATCCGCATAGACAATCACCACACATCCTACAACCTTTTTTCCGCATCAGCCTCTCCACCAGATTTCAAACACGCCCCCGTTCACGATGTTCCTTCAATGAGTATTTTAAGGCCTCCACACAGCAATATAGAAGCGGACCCGGGAACGAACGCGAAGTATCTAACATATCAAGTTCAGAGCCATGGCACGCGCCAGTGAGCAGGCAGTTCGCGCAGGAAATGGGGGGGTGCGTGATCAGTTCTGCGGGCATGTGAACTGATCGCACAAGACGAGTCGTTCGCGCCGTTTATGTGCGGGCAGCAGATATTTTTGCAAACGTAGATTATGCATTGACTCTACCGGTAGTTTTCTGCGGTGTCTGTTTTCTTGTGCCACGGAATGGAACCTGTAGGGGTCGAGAAGCTGGTTGAGATTCTGATAGAATAAGAAATCCTATAAAATATCAGGCTAGAAGAAGGCCATCAAAGGATCATCAAAGATCATACAAGACAAAAAGGATTGTATTTCTAAAGCAATGCTCCAACTACACGATCCCTCTGCACACACCCTCCTCTCTAAATTAACCAATCCACAATGTCAAAATTCTTCTTTCTTCTACCAAACAAATCTCAAAGATTACTTGCACTTTGAAATGTTTCATATTCCACCTCTCTGGTGACTTCTACCCCTCTTTTTACGTTGATGAATGCACCAACACCCTCTGCATCCGTATCAAAAATCACCGTTACTCCACAAAGTCTCCCGCATTCTTCAATGACCCCATTTACAAACATACCGCTTCCCACGCAATCAATCCTTAGATAATTCCTTCTCAGTCACTATACTGGAAATGCTTCCATAATCAACAGGCAGCGTTGAAGTGAATACCTGAGAGTTGCTACATATGTGCCTTCATTAGGATTTTGAATAGCTTGGGTTAAATAAGTAACACTAACAACAAATGGTAACTACTTGCTCACCACCAGTATCTTGACACAACTCCGCCTATCTTCTTCGAACCCTCCCTATCCTAAACCGACTTCCTTCCATTTCAAATTCCTCTGGGTTGACAAAGGTTAAGTGTGAATCAGAAAAAATGAAAACTCCGAGCACGTCCTTGTTAACAGTGAAATCCTTCATAAGGCCAAAAAGGAAACGTTTTAAATTCCATGTAAGCTAAAGAGTCTTTCATGTGATGTAACTCGTATTTCTCTTAATAATACCCAATCATGTTTATGTTTTGTCGATGAATTTCGTTCCAATTTTGGTTCTCGTGATACTGATACTATTTTGAATGCAGAAAATAGGTGTAAGCCTCAGGTAGTTGAGGAAATAGTGTATTTATCTCGTTTAATTTCAAACGACATTATAGGGCTGGTAAAATTGGTGGTGTTGTTTGGTATATTTGTCCGCCGTCGCCTCAATTTTGCTGTGCTAACTACATCAGTCTCTGTCTATTGCTCCAAACCTGAATTGGTGATCTTAGAAATCTCTGGAAAGCCATTGTCTTGGTTATTATTATCTGTAGTGTATTGCCAACCAAACATTAATCAAATGGATGATTTTTAAAATGCCTTTTTGAAATTCTTTAAAACCGCATTTATATTGGGTGATCTCAACGATGATACATGTACAGTATGTTCAGAGAGAGCTGCGAGAGTTCTTATTGTATATGATGGATTTTATGTACTCCAATCGTTTTCCCTTACGCAATGTACGCAATTCCCTTTCTATCCGTCGATGCTCCGTTTAATACCTCGTTCAAGTTTAACGATTCCCTAACTCCCCTAGCTCCGTTCACTCATTGTAAATTTAAAACTTAATATCGGAATCGTTTTCTAGAGGATCATTCCTCCTTTGATGGGAACAGCCTGTTTATTTCAACCTTGAGTGATTCTAAACTTTGAAGTTTTAAATCTTCCATCGATCGGTATCCGTAATGCCCATGCATGTCATTGCACTTGTTCTCCCCAACGTCCACCGTTCCGCGGTTTACAGACGACATTCGAAAATGGATTTAAAATGGGCACAGACTTTGGCCGGCATTCATTCATTCGAAAAATTTAGATCTACAAACTCATTGCAATCTGGTCCAATCCGTAATCGTTGAGTTAAAGCGTACTACTACACACATTTTTCTTGACCGAAAGAGCCTAATGGAATTTGGCGCCAGATTAGGGAATTAAGACTTTATCGTCAACGTGATAATGTTATAGCCTCCAACTTAATGGTTGATCAGCTATATGTTTATTTTCTTTTGTCTTCCAACCTCTGAAATAGTAAAAATTCTCTCCGCTTACTTCCTCAGATCTCTTCATTACTTTTAACGCGGACATTTTGATTCTTGTCACCAGGAGACCTCAATAAATTCTCTGCGCTGTCAAAAATATATACCAGAGGAATTGATGGCATCTTCATTGATTTCATTGATAAATCTCCTCCCGTTATACTACCATGAATTTTGGATTGTTTATCACTCCCTAATCCAAGTTGAACTTCCTTTGGTCTAGAAGTCCGCGCTTGTGAAGGCCCATATAAAAGGTTAAAAATCCTTCGTCTCCTACTAATTGAGGACCATTACCGATTTTATGCTCCTTTGACAAAATTAAGCGGGATTTTTATGAGCCAACTACGACTAGAATCTGACCCATGATAGATTTGGTCGTTTACGTAAATACTTCATCACACATATTTTTCATAAAATTAACCGATGATATCCGCTCCAGCTATCCCATGGCCTGCAACCTTGACGTGGTGGAAGGGCATGTGCGAACCGATGACCCCTAGATGGATGATAATTTCTCCTAGTAGATCCATGTCAGATAATTGAAAGGTCAGGAGCCAGACGAAAGGTAGTCCGTGCAGTGTCTATTCCTCAGTGACACGCCTGCAAAGGCGTCTGACCCCAGTGGGGTGGCCATTGAGTGATGGTGTCCCGTTTAAAACACTGTTAAGGAAGACAACGGGAAACCACCTCAATTATTATTCCCAAGATTTTATAATGGACGGTATAAATAATATTAGTCCTGGCAACTACGGAACTCGGCCCGATCGGCCGTGTGTCGTGCCCGGCAGCAGGAGAGGCAAGGCTTCGGCAGTCATCATCTCAAGAAAACTCTGCAAAGTAAAACCGATAGCAGCAGCACAGAAGATGCAGAAGAAGAAGAAGACCGAATTAGTTAGAATAGGGCAATGTTGAGGACAGAAAAATAAGAGAATATAAAGAGACTGATGGGGAGAGGAAATATAGATATATTAGGCCTATGCGAGGTGAGATAGATGGATAGTGGGGATTACTGGAGTGATAGTTATAGGATAATAAACAGCGGAGGGCCGAGAGCCAAAGAGGAGGGTTTGCTATAATATTGAATAAAAGGTAGGAAGAATCGTAGTCAACATAGCGGAAGAAACGGATAGAATACTACTAGTAGAGATGAAATCAAAACCGACGAGCTTGGTCCTTATTTAGGTATGTACATGCCACGAAGCAATCATATGGAGGAAGAAGTCGACGGCATATACGATCAGGTAGTGGACGTTATCGCCTGTGTCCCTGCAGGAAAACATTTGATAGTGATTTGTGGTGGTATGCCAAGGCAGAGATGAGGCGGGGGACGATGAGAAGGCGATGAGGCGGGGGACTACCGTTTAGGTACGAGGAATGACCGCGTTGAGAAAGAAATTGGATTTTGCAGGAGACAGGGGTTAGTCATCACCAACTCTTGGTTTAGACACCACAAAAGGCGTAGGTATACATGGAAAAGGCCAGGTGACTCAGAAAATTATCAGTTAGATTATATTACGGCTAGGCAAAGATTTTGTGGTAGTGTGCATTCATATGCATTAATTGGCATTGCTTCCCGAGAGCGGATGCGGTCTCTGATCACAATTTAGTTGTTATGAAGTGTGGCGTCCGTTTCAAAAAGATGAGGCAGGGGCGGCGGATAAGGAAATGGAATGTAGAAGTATTAAATGGATTGACAAGGAAGGAAATCAACAGGCTGTAGATAAATCATGAATGAGGAAAAAGAGCTAAGTACTCTTGAGGAAAATGGAAATATATCAAGAAAGGGATATCGAAAGCCGCAAAAGAAACTATAGGAACTGTCATTGGGGATAGGGCAAGGAGACCATCAATCACGAATGAGATGATTAGAAAGATAGATGGTAGAATGAAATGGAAGAATGTAAACACAGTGTTAGGCAAAATAAAGTACAAAGAGTTAAATAATAAAATGAGGCGGGTAACAAATAAAGTAAAGGAAGCTCAGCAGAAGACGCAGTGCGAGGATATGGAAAATGTGCGGAGGAAGGGCGAAATTGGTGCGCTGTACAAGAAGGTTAAAACACTATTGGGAAGTAAAAAGGGAAGATCTGTGTTAACAGTTAGAGATAAGTCGAGAATAGTAATAGTCACGAAAAATATCCAAGAGAGATGGAAGGAACTGTATGCTAAAGAACTTAGACCACCCATTTTAGACATAGAAAAAGAACCGGACGTAGAGGAAGATAGCTTAGGTCCAGGCATACTCGACGATGAGCTAGAAAGGGCATTAAGGGAGATGAAAACAAATAAGGCCGTGGGGGTAGACAACATTCCTGCGGAACTACTGAAATGTTTAGGAAAATGTGGGTGGAAGAGTCAATGTGGACTGATTCATAGTATCTATGAGGAAGGAATCTGGCCGGAAGACTTAGTGAGATCAGTATTAGTTCCTATTCCGAAAAAGGTAAAGGCTACATGATGTGAGGACTACAGAACAATAAGTTTGATATCCCACGCAGTTAAAGTTGTTCTCAGGACCATCAACAAAAGGATAGAAAGTAGGGCAAATGATTACTTAGGGGATGGTCAGTTTGGGTTCAGGAAGGGAAGAGGCACGCGTGATGCCACTGCAGTAATGACATTATTAATCGAAAGGAATAGAGAATACAATCAGGACGTATTTGCCTGTTTCGTAGATTTTGAAAAAGCGTTCGATAGAGTGAATTGGGAAAAACTAATGAGTATATTGCAGATAATAAGAATAGATGTTCACTTGCCTAAGGTGAATTGGCTCGGTGCGATCACAACAAAAATAATATGAAACATAGATACATAAAAATGTGAACAGGCAGACCTGCAACATGGTTAGTTGGGGATAGGATAATTTAGATGGCTGTAAAATATAAATGCATAATGCTTTCTACTTGAATAAGGTCTTAGGATTACGTCTTGTTGGCCACTTGAATGGCAAATATGCATATGTTTGCAGTCAAGAAGTTACCATTATAATCACTGCACATCTTATTTTGATTATGGTTCTTTTGAAAGTGAAATGCAAATATTTCACCGTAATTAGTAAATGGCAACCAAAATAGAATACATATTTTTGTGCCATTGCATTAATTAGTTCACTAATAGACAGGGCCATAAAATACAATCAGGATGAATATGTTCGTCTCGTAGATTTCAAAAGGTGTTTGATAAAATCAATTGGGAAAAGTTAATGAGTATATTGCAGAAAATATGAATAGATTGAACGGGAAGGAGGCTAATCCGTGACCTGTACATGGCTCAGACTGCTCAGGTGCAAGTGGAGAACGGATAGTCCGGATGGGCAGTGTTTAGAAGAGGTGTAAGGAAGGGTTGTCCATTATCACCGGTACAGTTCAACGTATATGAGGAGGAAATGATTAAAGAGGCATGGAAAGAACTGGATATAGGAATGAGGGTCGGAGAGGAATTCGTAAAAACAGTTAGGTTTGCTGATGACCACACTCTAGTTTGTCAGTCAGCTATGGGGTTGCAAGCATTGCTGAGTTAATCAGAAACTCATTGCGATGGAAATGGTATGAGAATCATTAAAAATAAAACAAAGGTGATGCGGTTTTTCAGAAAGAGAAAGGCTAAGTTTGCCGTTAAAATAGAAGGGCAAAAACTAGAGCAGGTGAAAGAGCTTACGTAACTCGGAAGTGTTTAGGACCAAAATGGTACAAGTAATGGGAACGTAAGGAGAAGAATTGTACTAGGCAAAGAGGCTTTCACATGGAGGAGGGAGTTGATGACAGGGTTGTTGAGTAAGGATATTAAGAGAAGGCTCGTCAAAACTTTGATATGGGAAGTAGTTATCTACGGCGCGGAAACGTGGTCACTGAAGCAGGATGATAGACGTAAATTGTCGGCTTTTGAAATGTGACTGTGGGGAAGGGTGTAGGAGTTGAAGCGGACAGAAAGGAAAACAAATGAGGATGTGTTTGAAAAGCTTATTGAAAGGCAGTGGGATGTTGAAGGCTGTAATAGAGGGGAGAATATTAGGCAAACGAGGAAAGGTTAGGAATAGGATATGGATGTTGGGCGGGTTTGAAATGAGGAAGGAAGTACACAGAGATGAAGAGGGGTTTGTTGTCGAGTATGATGTTGAGTTGTGCTTTTTTAGGAGAAACAAAATATGTATTTGTTTGGTGGTTGTGTCCATCCAAAACCTAACTTTACTGGTAGAATACCCAATAAAAAAAGAAAATCCACTCTGCAATTGATAAAAGAATGGTCACGATTTTTGTATTACTTGGTTTCACCAGACCTTTCGACCGAGTGGGCCACTCATGTGTACTGTTCAAAATGAAAAGCATGAATTTTTCTCACTGCGTAAAGGATTGGTTCCACTCCCATTTGAACGATCGATTCAAAGAGTGATGGACTCCTACGTAAACCTTTCCGGGTGGTTCTGTTTTTAGTGGTGTCCCTCAGGGTTCCGTCCTTAGTTCATTTTTCTGGCAGTTTATTCCTGACTAAATGGGATGTATTATGAATTGTCAACATTTGTTGTACCCAGACGATCTTTACATATATTGTTACGGCAACCATCATGAGCCTAGGGCTACGATATCTATGGTTAATGAAGACGTCTTCGCTCCAGTGGAATGGGGGGATGAAAACAGCGGAAAAACGCAAGCTATCCTAATTGAGAGCTCAAAATTAATCAACATATTTCATTTTAACGTCATAAATTGAAGACACTGAGTCACCCTATTCCATTACTGTATGCAACCTTAGTATATTCCTGTACGATATTTGCATAGAATAATAAAATTTTACATATTTCAAATAAAATAAATATGGTGCTATTGACTATTAGGGTGTACAAAAACTTAATGCATTTGCATCCCTAACAATTGCTCGTTAAATCATTAATTCTTCCAAATTTTCAATTCTCTGTCTTATCTAAAATTGGGTGGCTGAGCATAACCTTAACCTGCAGCACCTCCTAAATTCATGCGGTCGCTATATTTTCAATCTTTGCTAAAATCAGCATCTCACTACTTAGTATGACAAATTAAGTACTTGTACACGCCGGAAACACCTACTTGGAACATTTCCGGTAGCAGTATTTAGGGGAGGCGATCGACAGCTGAGGTAATTTGCGCCATAGGGGATGGACAGGAAAGGACGAAAGGTGGAGAGAAACCCGGCGTCGGCATTAGCCTACTCTTTAAGAAAGGCGCCAAGGGGTCCGCAGCTCAACGTCCCATCCGACGGACGACGTACTCACTCACAGTGCCCTCCACAAAGGACCTCGAGTAGAGATCGAGATATCTCTGAAAAATATTCAACACCGGGATTTGAACCCACGCCCTCTGGGTTGGAAGCCAGTACGTTAGCCCCCGCACCATCTCGATCCCCTGTGTGTTGGTGTGTGGGTGTCTGTGCTTTAGGGCAGGTAAACCTTCAAAAGTCTGGCTCTGACAAGTATCTGAGCAACAGTGTGGCAATTTAAATAAACTAGACCCCCTCCCTATTTCACCAAAGAGGCCACTCCCCGCAGGTTATTATATATTGCCTCACGGAGGAGTTTGAAAGAGCAGTACTCTTCAGTCGTTTGGTATATACCTATTACTGTCAGTAATCTGGTGGTCACAGGTTACGTCCTCTTCTATCATGCTCTTCGAACCTGAGCTTCCAGAGAAGGCAGACAGCATAGTTCGCCACTGCATCCTGGAGTCCAGCATCCAGCCGACCATGGTCTCGGGAGTCAAGCGTTATTGGCGGGTGCGTTTAAACTCCTCTCTCTATCCGAGCGATAGCGTGAGTATACAAAGAAGATATGTTCCACATCTTCGGTTTTCGGTATATACACACGTCAACAAGTAAGCTCGTCAACCAACTCGAAGGGTTTAAGAACGCCCTGCTGTAACTTTGTCCCGGTAGCAGTTGCCCTACGTAGTGATTTACCTCGTGCCACCCTATACACGTGAAGACGGCAGTTCTGAGATGGTGACACCATTTGCCATTGGTAGATGTGTCCCACCACTTCTGCCAGATCTTGGATGTTTTGTACCACCCCCTCCTTCATAACAGGGCTGGAGTATCACATCGTATATCCGAGTGGGGGTATACCCTACTCCGTTCTTCGACCAGGAGGTCGATTGGTAGCATTCCAGTAACGACACATATTGCGTTGCTCGCATTGTTCGAAAGGCAAAAACGACCATCAGGGCGCTACGCTGATAGATAGAAGTTGGTATGCCCTCATACGCCATCACTTGCATGGCTCCCAACCATATAGGAACTACGTATTTAAGTATCAACCTGATGCATGTGCCTAGTGTGACGGTTCCAGCATGTATAATCTCGGCCCAATATCCAACCAGGCAAATCGCCTATCCAAATTTGAAGAATAGCCGGATGAGGAGCCGTGGAGATAAAGGTTGGTTATAGAGGGACAATCTGCTGTATTTTTGCTGGAAGCAACATAGTGCCATGTCACTATCTTCTAGATTTTCTTTATTGCCCCCAGATGCATTTTCCTTAATTCTAGATCGTCAAACATGACACTCTTACCATTCATAAGGAAATCAGATGCAACCTGTTTATCTATTTACATATTGAGTTTTGCATATTTGGATGTCGCAACACAAGTTATAGCCAAAACTGCAGCATATGGCTCGACCATATGCATCGATTTTTTGTCGTCAAAAACCCAAATCTCCATTAGCTGGAGCTTATCTAATACCCAGGCTGCCTGTCATGGAGTAGCATTCAAATATACATCTGCTCTTAAACTGAAGTTGGCCAAGTATATTGCCAACCTTACATATCCCAAATGTTTTCATCATATAACACCTTGATCCACTTAACATTTTGTTGGTAGGCATCTTTAACGAGGAAAATGGGTATATTTAACATATGACATTACCACCTCACAAAACCTGCTGCACACGGAATGTCATGCAGCATGACCAATTCAGGGAGAACACAAGATATAATTATTCGTAGCAGGGGCTGTGGGGTTAATTTCAGAGCAATGTGTTATTCTGTTCATCCAGATAGTGGATATTCTGCATAGGTTACACTGATTGTCTATAATTTATGAGAATGCCTAAGTCTTCTTCCACAAAAGAGATCACCTTATCCAGTAAACTGATAACATGCTCTTCTAAAGCTAAAAACCAGTCATCTAAGAAACATAAAAATCCTAACTCAAATCTAATATAGTCCTCATGGGCCATAACCTCATGGGTCATCACCCTGGCACACCGTTGTATGATGGCAGGCATCAGTGCATGCCCTATGGGTACTATATTCCAAGCATATTAACGGTGATCACAATAAATACAATACTAGTACTTTCTATGAAAACTGGTTATAGGGACTCATTTAAGGTATCTTTAAGGTTAATTTTTACAAGATAAGTACAACCCCATTGGATTTCAAGAATTACTTTTGACACATCCCTAATGAAAGAAAGATATGGTGAACTCTTACCTGAGAATATGTAAGGTGTCAATCCTCTAGCCAATTTTGAATATTTAAGAAATACCTGATAGCACTATTAGCGGAGGTAGCAGGGGACAAGTTTCTTGGGGTGGGGGAGGCAAGTGGGGAGGGGAGAGGAGGTGGGGAAGATGTGTTTTCTATTGTACTGTGAAGCCTGCCTAATTTTGAACTCAGGAACCATGCTAAATTAGGGATTGCCAATGATTACTGGTTCATTGTTCATGATTTTGTCTGTGTGTTAGTGTATGCGTAAGCTCTCGGTGGCATCCAGTTTAAATTTATGAGGGTACCTAATTAATGATAAATCTTTAAGAGTAATAGGACAGGAAGTTTCAAAAATGTGTCTCACGGTGACTGGTTTTTCAAAACGACCGTTTTAATAGTGAGCGAAGTGTTCCTTGATCCTAGTTGGCATTGCATGTTGTCCGTCCAATGTATGATGTGTGATATGTGCTGCACTTCAGCTCATAGATTCTGCATTTTGGAATTTTGTCTTTGGGATTACCTAGTCAGTTTTGTAGGGTGTTTGGGTTTCTGAAACTGATATTAATGTATACTTTTGGAAGATGTTTTGGAGGTCTTTTGTAAGTTTAGGTTCAAACAGAATGGAAAAGAATATTTTCCATGGGCGTTGTTCAATTGTGTGAGTGTGGTAAATATATTTGTGAATTTTAGATCCAGTACAGATAGATATAAACATTTATTCTTTCTTCAGACAATCAGCAATCATAATAGTAAGAAATTCATATTAGTATCAATAGAGGCATTCAAATTGCAAGTAAGGACAAAAGCTGTGTAGATATCTGGTGTATTTGTGGGTGCATATATATGTGAGTTGCTAGTATATGTATTTGCATGTGGGTAAGTTAAAATGGGTTTTGCATGCATATATGTAGATGACTTAGTGGGTGTGAATTGGCATTCTTTTGCTTGTTTTGCATGTAGTTGCATTCTGTTTTATGGATGGAGGCCTAACACTCCCAGCCATAGTCTATTGCCCCGGCTTGCGGGGTATTGTGAATATGTAGCAAAGGTGTCAGCATACTTAGTTCTATGACTACTGACTCATTTTCAGAAGCAAATATGGTGCAACCTGTTAAGGGAGATGTTGAATCTTTAGGAGTAAGACAAAGAGGATTTTTCTGTTTGTCTAGTAACAATGGATGCCTCTTGTATATATCAATATAATCCAGAGACCAAATAGATGATGAAGGAATGGAAGCACAGAGACTCACCTCTCCCAAAGAAGGCTAAGGTGCAGAAATCTGAAGGAAATACCATGCTGTTTTTTGGAATTGTTGTTGAGTCATCTTAGCAGACTACCTGGAAAAGGGTCAGACCTTCACTGGAGCTTAGTACAGCACACTGCAGGGCAAATTGCATGTTGCTCTGAACAAGAAATATTGAGGTATGATCACCAAAGCCATCTGTCTTCTTGTTGAAAATGCGCCAGCTCACTCATCTCGAGGTGTGGTTGAGGAATCTAAGTGATGTTTCTTTGAAATTTTGCCACATCTGTCCTACTCTCCTGATCTTGCCCCATGTGACTTTTTCTTACTCCCAGAACTCAAAAATTAATGGCGGGATTGGAGATTTGACAATAGAAATGACATCATTCAAGAGGAAAAACAATGGTTTTCAATGCAATCTGCTGAGTTTTACAATGACAGCCTATGAAAGGTCAAAAAATGCTGGGAGAAATGTATAACCCTGGATGGTGACAATTAAGAGAAATCCTAAGAAAACCAAGAAAAATTTAGTTTCTATCTCGATTATTATTTATTAATAATAATACCTTACAATACCCCCTCATATTACTTTATCATATCATTCCTTTATGTATTCTTTTCATCCTTTTCATTACTCTTCAATCTTTCTTGGTTCATTTTTAGTTCTCCAATCAAGTTCATTGGTTCTGCTTCTACTTTTACCAACAATATTCTACCACTTTCGTACTCTATGTTTACCATCCTTCTACCTGCCTTTTTGTTCAATATTATGGCCATCCCTCACTGGCCCTTTTCCCATCTACTATATAACTATCTCGCCAATAATCCCAATATCGGTTCATCTCGCTCCATACAGCCCTAAATATCTATTTTTCCTCTCTCCATCTCCAGCTTTACATTTTCTAATTCACATCCTCAATATCGACCTAACATTCCAAGTCCCTATTCCGCCAACATTGTATTATCTACATCCCAAGTCCCTATTCTGCCTTTATTTTGAACCTCTTCGGTGAGTTTGGTGCTGCAACTATTAATTTTGCTTTGCAAGGATTTCATGAGATGATGACCATAGAAGCCTTGCCTCGCCCACTGTTGGGTGTGGCACATGGCCCAGTAGGTCAAATCCCTCAGTAGCAAGAACTAAAACTCTGATCTATGTTCATCATAGTAGCATGGGATATTTAACTAAGGTAGTTTCCCATTGCCTTCCTCAACAGTATTTTTTTATGTGACGCCATTACTCAAACAGCCACCCTACAGTGGTCAGATGCAGCCAACACAATGAGAAATAGATGCTGTGACAGACTGTTTTGTCTTGCTCCTACCCTTTGATCTATGGGTGACCCTACTGAAAGCAATTATTATTACTTCCTCCAGCATAACTCTAGAGGTGATCATAATGATAAAGCCCTTCCGCCACATCAAAGTTGTACATGTTCATGGGAAGGGAAATTATTCAAATCACGATCACAAAAATCGTTGGTTGGTTCTATCCCTCCCCTGTTTTGTTATGCTGGTTCCTACCTTTTGGGTCAATACTACAGCACCCCTTGCTGGCTCCCTTCTGTCTCACTGCATTTTACTTTATATTTATTACTTCAGAAATCCCTACTGCCCTTCCATCCCACCAGCCCCAAATCATTCATATGTTCTCTCCATATCTCCCGCCTTATATTTTCCAATTACCCAATCCTTAAAATTATCTTATTATTTCAATTTCCTGTTTTAACAATTTCAGTGGTTTTTTGTATTATTTTCTGATACTACGATCGGTGCTGTTTTGCAAGGATTTTGTTTGATCACAAAAGGGGAAAATATGACATTTCGTACTTCCGGGCATGAAACACAACCTAGTGGGCCGAATATTCGTATTATTGTCAATCTTAAGTTCATTGAGTCGTTTATGTGTTTGAAGTTGATTGGCGTAGTTTCCTTTCCGCTTAGTAGAGCTAGTATATGCCAAAATTTTGGGATAGTTCATAATCTAACAGCCTTTTAGAAACATTAGCTGTAATTTCTTGTGAAGATATGCGTTATTATATGAGAAAGAATTATTTATCATGCCATTATTATTATAGCAAAAATATAGTTATATTTAACAGAACTGAAAACATATTGGGAAATCCGTCGCTTCACACGACACTCCATCAGAAAACTACCGGAAATCTGGCGGGTGCCTACTTTTTCTAGAATACTGTAGCTGGTTTGGAAACTGACTAGCTTCAAAAACTTTTTTGAGTGAAAATGGTGGAAATTTTTGGTGGATTGCGGTATAATTTAAATATATCCATAAAAGTTAAAAACAAAAAGATTTACTTTCCACGTCATCTCCGATGTAAATATCTACTTATCACTAACACATAATCGCACTGCTAATTTAAATGGGAGCCGCCCTTGCGCATCACACGCTTGCCTTCAATTTCTAAGATAATACGTCATCCTACCCGCCAATATAGGCGATTTTCGTTATTAATATGTTATCCTTACGATTTTAGTGCATAACCTTATATCTTTGCCTACAATTTACGTATCTGAATGTTTTCTTTGCGAGTATATATATTTAAATATCAGATATATCATTTGTATCGAAAGCTAGTGAATGAAATTAATGTTTATATCTCTTAGAGGAGTAATAATTTATTGTACGCTATTTACATATATTTATTGTTATTTACTCTTAATAAATTCTAATGAACAAGCACCTGAACTAAAATGTTGATATTCATTCATTTGGGCAAGGTATACATTCTATCGTAATTGGATAACGCTTTAAAACTGTTCCTTCTGATATTGTTAACACAATAATGGTAATATTATCATGTTTTTCCTAACCAGATACGAGATATGCTTGATAAAGAACTGGTGAAAGAATGTAAGTATCGTGATGGTTATGGTGGTTTGGAATTAAATTTTAGGTTTACTTCATTGTAAGGTTGAAAGTTGACAAACTCAATGTGTGCATTAATCGTAAAGTATTTAGAAGTGAAGTGCTGTTTTCTTAAACATTAACAGTTACTGTTAGCCAATTACTTCGTAATCTCTGGCGTTTTTGAAAAGCCCGAACGAATTATTTACGATGTATATGTGCCAGTTAATATCAGGAACTCCTTAGCCCAAGAATTTAAGCGTCAAGTGTTTTGACATTAACAAGCTTAGAAAATTTAAAGGACTTAATTTGCTCATTCCGTGCCATTTTTGCTGGTAAATTATTGTAAAATGTGGTGTGCGCGATGTGTATTACGGAGAATCCCACTGAGTTATTGAAGAAATTCGTCTCCCAATTTCAAAAACATATATGCCCCTCCCTTTCACTTGTACTTTCGAGATTAAAATTCAATTCTCGAGGATAGAATCATGTGGCGCTATGTTGTATTTATTACATTGCCGATAAACCGGCACTTAATATCGCCTTTGGCAGTATTAACAAGGTTTCTCGTGTAACAAGTTGGAAGTACTGGTAATTAAGAATTTTTGTAGACAATTATTGGGAAATATTAGCTGAAAATGTGGCTGATTTAATTATTATTAATGAATTATAAATTGTGGTTATTCTGATACTCATACAATAGTGTTAGATGAACGAAAATAATATTGTGTACTTTTAAAATTGCACTCATTTATTGAGACAAGCACCCATATGCTTTTTATTAATGCATATTATTTATTTTGTTGTTCCCAGAGAAAGTGTTATAGTCTATTCAAGGGGCATGCATTGCAGTTAACATTTGAAAAAGTATACAGTATATCATTCAAAGGAATTACTGTGTTTTAATTTCTGTCCCCTTAAAGAATTTCAAATTATGCCATTGACCTTTCTTTTGTCCATAGAAAAAATTGTGTTTGTGAAGTCAACTCTTATTACCATACTCTCAACCTCATTATGTTTTATGAAAGTAGCCTATTTCTTCTTTCTTTGTGGCAGTTTCGTAATATGAGGTAATAAATGATCCTTGAATGTTTAAAAGTTTCAAGTACTGAATTTAGATACCAAAGTATTATTTTTGTGCCTTCTGAGGCAACAGTTTGATAGGATAAAAAGTCAAATGAGTGGGAAGAGATTGTAATTACTTGGCATGTGGACATGTTCCCGTCAAGAACTTGGTCTAATATTAAAGACTCTCAATTATTCTTTACGGCATTAAGTAGTGGTGCAAAACTGAATTTAGGATGATAAAAGTTAAGTATACTTTCAAATCTAAATGCAGATTGGAAAAGTGATGATTCGTTGTTTCTGTGAAATATGTATCAAATTATGTTGACCCAGATACAGTTGACTCTGAGCAGCAACAGAAATACTTAGTCAGCAATGTTGACCAATGGAAGGAATGTTAAATGATGCCAATATTTTCTGGTCCCACAAATTTCTATCAACGGGAGATATCCAAGACTATACTTATAGCAATACAGATTTATAAACATTTTTACATATAGTAATTGGCTGTTTATTCGGTAAGTTGCCATCAGCTGATATGGGGAAGATGCTGTTGTACTTAAACATTACCAGGATGGCCACTCAGTTGGGGAAATTAGGAAGTATTGAGTTGCACAAATGGATGTTCAGGACAAATGATGAAGTCAGCTCCTGCCTGTATCCTCAACCTTTAAGCTGTAACACTCATACATATGCATGGGCAATTGCTGGAGAAAAATTCTTGTCCATTTGACTTGTCTCTCGCTCTTAAGGTCTATCTTTGCAGCCCATACTCTTTTTACCTAGAGAGGGTCGCCTCCCTCCTCCCCCAAACTGGTTCATCCCTTACTCATTTGGCCTGGCCTTCCAGCATCATGAGATATGGCCACTCTTTCTGACTGTTTCCCCATTCCCATTAGAAAATGTTATGTGGGTTAAAGTCAATGGATTTATGTGCTGTTAGGTGTCAAATCGGACAAATTATTATTATTAGGTAACCTACCAATTAAAGTATCTTTTGGATGGTCACAAGTACCAAATAAATAATTTGTTTCTCCGAACAAAAAATAACCTAACATCCTATTGTACAACACACCACTGTATACTATTGTACAACACACATAACTGTATACTTCCTTCAACCCATCCAGCATCACTATCCTAATCCTGCCCCTTCCTCGTTTAACTAACATCCTCCCCTCTATCATAGTCTTCAACATCCCGCTGCTGATCAATATGCTTTGCATCCATTTTTCCTGCTTCTTTATGATTTATCCAAACAATCCCCTATCCTCCTCCACCATACCAAACACTTCCTCATTTGTTTTCCTTTTGTCCACTTCACCTTCTCCACACCCACATTTCAAAATCCTCCAATGTATCATCTTGCTTCAGTGACCATTTTTCCACACGGCACATAACTACTCTCCATATCTAAGTTTTGATCAGCTTTTTTTCAATATCCGTACCTAACATCCCTGTAATCTAGTCCTTCCTCCTTGTGAAATCCTCTTTGCTTAGTTAATTCTTCTCCTTGCGTTCCTGCTACTTTGACCATGTTGGTCCAGAACACTTCTGAGATACGTAAGCTTTATCACCTGCTTTAGTTTTTGCTCTCTTATTTTGTTTAGCTTAGCCTTTTTCTTTCTGGGAAATCACATAACCTTTTTTATTTTTATTGATTTTCATCCTGTATCTATCACAAGGAATTTGCAATTTACTCAGCAATGCTTGCAACCCCATGGCTGACTGACTAACTAGAGTGTGACCTAACTGATTTTACGAATTCCCCCCATTTACAAGTGTCGCATTAGCCTCCTATCCCTCCAATTTATTCTTTTTGTGCAATATACTCATTAGTGTTCACAAATTCACTTAATCAAATGCCTTTTTGAAATCTATGAAACAGGCAAAAATGTCCTGATTGTATTCTATATTCCTCTCAGTTAGTAATCTCATCATTGCAATGGCATTGCACATGCCTCTCCCCTCCCTAAATCCCATTATTCTTTTTACTGTCCATCATAAAATCTTGGGAACAATAATTAAGGTGGTTTCCATTGCCTTCCTTAACAGTGTTTTAAACGTGACACCATCACTTAATGGCCACCCCACTGGGGTCAGATGCCTTTGCAGCCACGTCACTGAGGAATAGACACTACACGGACTACCTTTTGTCTGGCTCCTAACCTTCAAACTGTCTGACATGGGTGACCTTACCAGGAGAAATTATTCTTGCTCTAGGAGTCATCAGGATGCACAAGCCCTTCCATCTGCCGTGGGTGATCGTATAAAGAGCCAAATCATTGCTCACACTAGTACAGACCTAGGGGTAATCAGGACGCAAAAGCCCTCCCACCATGTCAAGGTTGTAGTCCATGCGGGATATTGACCAGATTATCATAAGGAAAATATTAAATGCATTTTCTACAAGTGTTCAAAAATTAAAATATTAAGGTATAGAATTTAAGGCTGCACTAGGGAGTCATTGAGATAGCTGCCCCTTGTGTCATAAGGAAAGAAGAGGTACCCAGTGGAATGTGTCTCTACCTGCTCTTCCATTACCATTGAAAGAAAGGGACTTGTTTTGTCAATTTTCATCGACATGTAGATGCAAGGAAACAATCAGATTGCTACCACTGTCCTGTCGTCTCAACAGGTTTGGGGTGTGGGTAAGATATGGAATGAAGGAAAAAGGAAGGTGGATGTTGAAAAGTAATTGATGCTGAAAATCTATACCTCATGAAATTCATTGCTGGCCTAGTGATGTCTTTGTGGGCCTTATAAACAGTTCTACTCTCATGCAAGAACAATGATATGGATCAGGTTTAAGAAAGGTTGGCAGTATATCAGCCTTCTTCTGGCACGTAGACATGACGGTTCAGGATGACGAAAGACCAACATGTCAAGGTGTATCAAATTCTGTTTTGATATGTTTTTTTCAGTTGAAAATATCATGATTGTACTAGTAGATACATGAATTATTGCAAGAATTTTATTGTTTCCATTCATTCATATTGTAATTACCTTCAGAGTGATATATGGCTACAGAAGTTTCCATATTTTTGTGAATAAAAGTGAAAATCTTACTTAAGTAATTCAAACAAAAGAAGGTTATTTATTACTTTTTCTGGACATATATTGTTTTTGAGCATCTTATTAGTCCGACGTCTCTTGCCATTAGCTTAACATTGGATGAGTAATTTCACATATTCTATGTCACCAAATTTAAATTCCTATGGGGAAAAAAAGTGAATGATATCAGGAAAGGAAGTACTGAAATATTGCATGGATGAAGTAATGGCTTGATATCTATGCTGTAAGGGTTGAAACTTAAACATGATGGAGTCAATCAGAACATTGTACGGTTGCTCCCAATCTTTTCATTTGATGCAAAGGGTTGAATGTTAATTTCTGATTATTATTCAACATATTTCATCTTGTTAAAAGCCATGTTCATAGTCAGTGCTATTGTTTTGTGCTAGAGCAAGCGGTGTTAATTCCAGAAACACTTATTATTATTTACATTACTTTCTTTTCAGGTTACAAGATGCAAGTATGAAGATCTTGACATATGTCTCAGTTTTTATACTGAGTGCCATTTCACTTGTGTTTCATACTATTGCTTCAAAGACTAGACCTCAAATTGCTTCAGGAAATGATACATATTTTTTGCGTTTTCAAAAATCGTATTTCAAAGTATATTTTTTAGCATTGTTTTCTGATTGGCTCCAAGGGCCATATCTTTACAAAATCTACAGCCACTATGGCTTTGCACATTCCCAGATTGCCTTTTTGTACGTAGTAGGATTTGCAGCCAGTGGTGTGTTGGGCACAATGACTGGCCCCCTGGCAGATCACTTTGGTCGAAAAAAGATGTGTTTTGCATACACTGTATTATCTTCAGTATGCTGTATGACAAAAATGAGTCCCAAATTTTATGTCCTAGTTTTTGGGCGAATCTTGGGAGGAATATCTACTTCAATGCTCTTCTCCTGTTTTGAAGCCTGGTAAGTGTAACCCTCATTTGATCAATTAGTAAGTAGTATGGTAGTCCGGGGGGAGAGTGTTGGACTACTGAAAAGAGGGCCGGGGTTCAATTCCTGGGCAAGACTCTCTGGGCACCTGCAGCTCAACCCAAGCTATGTGATTTTTCGGGTACCAGATCTTCCTGGGAAACGATAACAGGCACAGGGAAAGGAACTGGCCCCCAACCCTGATGTGTGAGTTTCGCACACCATCGGGCTTAGTACTGGGTGAACTCTATCATCACCTACTAAACCAACTGTCGGGTTGATGACTGTGTTTATGGTTTATAGTTGAAGATTTTGACGAACTTCACTGCATGCTATGAATTTCCTGTTCCCCCAAAAGATTCAACATATAAACTATTCATCATGAAATGATTAATTTCTTTATTTTAATGATATGCACCAATATTTCAGAAAGGTGAATGACAAAAGTGACTTAAATTTTAGTTTTCAAGTATTCCTTTTTTCATCAATAAAAACCATGAACACCGTAATCAACCCAAAGATCGGTTTGATAGGTAATCATAGAGTTCACCCAATGCTAAACCTATTAGCATGTGAAATGTACACTTTAGGATGGAGGGCAGATCCTTTCCCTGCTTCACCTATGTGAAATGTGGTTTCCCAGAAAGATCGGGTACTAAAAAAACTCACACAGCACATGTGAAGCTGAGGGTGCTCAGAGCCATGCCTGGGAATCAAACCCAGGCTCTTCAATCAGTAGTCCAATGCTTACCCCTGGACTACCATGTCCCATTTTTCATCAATAAAAAGTAATAATTATGATTTTGAAATTACATAGGAAAGTGTTGAGATAAATGACATTTCTCAAATTGAAATTGAGCTAGGCTGAGCTGGAGAAATGGCATAGAGGATACATTGGCAGTTTCCTTTTACTAATGGTTATGTCGTTATGTCGTACATTGGCTCTCTCTCTCTATGTCAAAGCTTTCTTCTTACATAATAATATAGTCTTTATATAATAATAATAAAAACCACAGAAATGGCTCCTCTTCATACTAAATTTAGACTGTTTAAATAACTTCTGGAAATGAAAATGAATTCATATATCATAAAAGAAGTTACTGACATAATATTTTAAATGGATATTTCAATGACAAAAAATTCAAAAGTTGTTTACAATTTTACTTTGTTCATTTAAATATAATATGAAAATAACCACGGTTATCAACTTGAAGGTTGGTTTTACAGATGAGGGTAGATCTCACCCAATACTTAGCCCAACAGTATGCAAAATTCACAAATACAGGAATGGTGGGTCAGTTCCTTTCCCTAAGGTGCCCATGGTTGCCTGGGAAGATTTGGTACCCAAGAAATGTCTCAAAATGGATGAAATTGACTGTCCCCTATTGTCCCTGGGAATCGAATTTGGACCCTCTGTTCAGTTGCCCAGTACTCATTGAACTATCACATCCCTCAAATATAATATGCATGCATATTTTTAATAGAGTAAAGTTAAAATGCATGAATTTCTTAGTTCTTAATTTCATTGAAATTAGAATAAAATTTGAAGTTAATCCACGAGTTATTTTTTTTAAATCACTTATTTTTACTCCTACAAACACTCATGACTAGAAATTTGTTCACTTTTCATTGAGGATCCCCTTCATTCAGATGAATTAGCTGTTAGGATGTATCATTTTGCTTTTTTCCAAAAATTTAACTTTTTACTTTTAAATGTAAACGGATATAAATCAATAGGTTTCAGCTAAGAGCTAGTCAAGTAATTAACTTTTTTATTCAAAAGGTTTTTGGGGAATCATTGAATAAAACATTGTAATGTTATAAGGAATCATGCAGTCAATGAGCCACTTTCAATACCAATGAGGTGGAATGAATTGTGACTTAATACCGAAAGTCTGGGGAAAAGGAAGTATTTTAGGATGAAGCACTGCATGTGCTTAGTGTTTACAATACAGTGATACAATATCCCTGCGCCCTACTATTATCATATCTCCCCTATCTCTGACCAGAAGATTGGCGACAAATGTCTTCACTAAGGGAGAGGTTGACCAATTGAAGGAGCAGTCGCAGGATCATATTTAACACCCATAACAGTAAAGTTTTGCAAAGTGAATCCCTCCAACAACACCCGCCCTACTCTTATCCTCCAGCTGTGATCCCCTTTGGTAATCACTCACCAATCAACATCCTTCATTCTCAATCTCCTCATTACCCTAATTACATCTTGTCAGTAAGGTCATAGACCATCTAAACATTACTAAGTCATCCAAACTCATGTGTGTCCTAAGGGTCATCAGTTGCCCTTGAACTCAGATTCATGTGCTCACGGAGTCACCATCCACAGGGGTCTTATCTGTCCAGCAACATATGTGTGGGCAGCAATGTCTTACTCATGCAACCCTGTGTAGATATATTATCAATGGTGAAAAATAGGATTGAATTTTTATATCAGGATTTCTTGTATTAAAATGCTCCTTTTGGGTACTTTTTGATCCTCCATTATTCATGTACATATGCATAGTTGATATCATCATCAGTATATTATTTGTGAATGGTATTGATATCTGATTATAATGAGCCTATGTTTGGGTTGATGTGTTTTACCTTAAAGTTAGGGCTTAGATTCTGATTAAATTTGATGTAACATAAGAATGCCAAGTGGCATTTCTGTCTCAATTTTTGGTCCAAAGGCTATTTAATTTCCCACTGTAGGCTGGTGAAAATTTCTTTGTTTTCCTTTCCATTTGGTTTCTGTGTCCCACAAATTTGCTCTCATTTCGGGCAGAACCTTTGGGTCAAAGTCATTTTGACCTCAAGGTGCTTTTGGAAAGATGCTGCCTGGATTGGTGGTGAGACTGTTGTCAGGAAAGACCATGAACTTGTAGGAAGGTACAGGAACCTACACCAGCCTGTCAACATTTCTGTGCAGTGCTCTTATTTTTATAAATTTTATTTCTCTCTATTATGAATTATTCTTGTTGCAAGGTATGTGCATGAGCACGTAGAGGCTCGAGGATTTCCACCAGAGTGGGTGCCAGTGACCTTATCAAAATCTACGTTCTGGGGAGGAGTGTTAGCAATGGTAGCTGGGATTGTGGCCAATGGCACTGCAGAATGGGCTGATTGGGGGCCTGTGTCACCATTTATGCTTGCCCTAGCCCCCTTAGCCATTTCAGGGGTAATGATTGCCCTAACATGGTCAGAAAATGTTGGTCATAGCCATCAATTGGGGTCAGAGGCCACCTCTATGAGTAAGGTAAGTTATTTGATTATTCTATGGTTAGATACATAGCTAGAATTGGAAAAATATGATTGGATGCATTAACAATTTTCTAGGGGACAATACCAAAAATAAGAATGTACTGATACAAGTCAAATGGGGTAATTTATTGCAGCTAGGAAGTAGAAAAGTATGTATGCTTAGGCATGCTTAGGGACAGCAGTATTTATTTGGAATGGAAATGTACAGTTTAAAGCTATATGTACATGTATGTTTTTTTGATTCTTCATTTTGCTGATTTCTGCATTGCCATTTGAATGATTTTACTTTGCACCCTTTTCAAGCCTAACTGATTGGTGTGGTGAAAGTCAATGGCATGAACAAAATATTATTCTTAAACATTTATTCAAGTTGCTTTTGGAATGAAAATAAGAGCTTTTAACTTATGAGGAGCTCAATTGGTTTCTACAAGATGCAGAAAAAAATTGCAATCCCTTGCTATTGGGAGGAGAAGATGGGCATATTACCATACTCTCTGTACAGGCCATATGTATCACAATATTGTTCTCTAGTTCACTCATCTGCTTTTTACAAGAGCTAGTTGATTAATGCTTTTGGCCTTCAAGCATAATTGTACTGTTTCATCAATATGTAATCTTGGGTTGACTTGTTTGATTACACCTATAGGTAAGATAAGACTAGTATAAATTGGGCAAAATAAGGTTCCCCGCAGCATAAAAATAAATTGTCTGAACTCTGCAGGTTTTCAGAACTAATAACTGCGAGTTATTCCTTTTTAAAAAATATTACTTTTTTGCATTTTCAATTGAAATTTTTATAATCAATTTCCAGAACTCTATGCATCACAGGTCAAAAATAAAATTATTACTGAATGGGCGCAGGCTTGCAAAGCTATTCAACTAATTTAACCTTTCTTTAAATACTAAAAAAAATATGAAACTTGAATGGAAATAAAAGTTTTCTATGATAAAATTAATTATTTTCCAAGTCATAAAGTTCTCTCTGAATTTTATTATTTAACCCTAATGGTTTCTGAAAATTTTAAATTGTACATTTTGCTTTCTGTGCATCTGTGTAAATTGAAACAAATTTTGCTAATTTTCAAAATCCGATAAATTTTTCATCAATTCTGTTCCCCCATATTCATTTAAGAAAATTATTTTCTCAATTGTAGGTAACCATCATATTTTTTTTTAAAGAATTGAAGATTTTCACCTTACCCATATTAGTGATAACTACCTGATTCAAAATGGAAATAGTCCCCTAACTTTGTTTACAGACCTTGTCATCATGTTGTTGGCAAAAAATAATTCATATTATACTATAGTTAAATGTAATGTTCAACACTGTTACACATTTTACATACAAAATTATGTGTTTCAAAATGATGCAGAAAAGATAGTGGAAGGCAGTATTCTAACTGGTAATGAGTCATAAAGATTCAACACATGTGTAAACAAGGAGGTGCCGGTTGAAGAAAGTGGTATGGGGTGGTTTGAGTCCTTGGTCATGAAGTCTTCCAGGGGTGAGCAATTATTCAGGAGGTTATCTGAGCATATTCACTCTTTTCGTTTTCCCATAAAATGTCATCACAATTATATCATAGGAAATATATATTTTTAACCCAAAAAATTTAGCGAAAACAATACAAATGTCATACTGGGATCAGTCATTGACCCCCTCAATCAGTGGGGTGAGGGACGTGCATCTTTCGCAGAGCCTCCCGAATTAAGTGAAGGGAATTGTAGATGAGATCACCTCAAGGAGTGTTGATTTTATTCATTCTTTCCACACAATGCACTATCACCATAAATATCAAAGCAGGTTCATGGGTTTTCACTTTAATTTACAAAGGTAAAAATCAGCCTAGGGTGAATCACCGGCTGCATTGTATATGGCTTTTAAAGGAGTGATCATCTCCACCAAAACCAATTTTAACTGGAATTGTGGAGAATAATGGTCTTCATAGCATTTGAAATTTTACCTACCATTGGTCATTCCAATTGTTTTTCCCACCGTTGAATCATAATGTCATTTAGCAATGGTACTGGGTGTCATTTAATTTGCTTGTACCCTCCAGAATTAATTTTTTTTTCATTCAAGCCAATAGAAAAATTTATAATAAGGCAATAGTCAACGTCCCGGGTGATGTCTGTGTTGAGAAACTGGAAAGATAAAAGAATGAAGATGAGTTGCAATTTGTTTGCCACATTTCTGTCACATATGTTACTGAAAATCATGCAGGAATTTATTGCATAAATGTAAAGTGTATTTTATGTTTTCTGTGATGTGGTGTAGCTTCTGAGGCAATCAGCTCCTTTTTTAAACAGGTGTTTGGCAGTCTGACAAAATTTTGCATGGAAGGCTTAAGGTGCATCTGGTCTAGAGAAGTCATCCTCCTCCTTGGATTAATCCAGTCCTTATTCGAGTCAGTCATGTATACATTTGTGTTTCTTTGGACGCCTGTTTTAGACCCAGGACACCCTCCCTTGGGCGTGGTCTTCTCTTGCTTCATGCTGTGCATGATGATTGGATCATCTCTCTATTCAATTCTGATGGCCTCTGGATATTCATCTCAGGTTAGCACTGGAACAACTTTGAATTAGTATTGCTAGTTTGATTTTGCATGTGCTAAGCATGCAATATGTGTGATAACCTAAATAATACCATTCATTTAGCGTTAAACTAGTCTTATGCATCATGAGAGCTATAAAAATGTAGGTACCAATTGCAGCCCTGGCAGTTGCAATTTGGGTTAAGAATCAGAGGTATACATCTGCTTTGGGTTAAAATATTTTCCAAATATCCAATTTTCTATTTTTTCTGGTTATTAAATTATGTTTGCATTATTTTTTCCAGAGTCCAAAATAAATAATTGGGTTATGTAAATTACTTCAGAGCAAAAATTATTAATTTAAATTATTAATACAGTAAATAGCTTACTTGTAAAATGTATATGGGATAAACTATATTCAGGAGTAACAAGAAGTGATGCCTTAGTATTTTGGTAAAAATAAGATTCACAGGATGTACAAGTCCATTTGGTTACGTCCATTCCAGCTTGAAGAATGCAATTTTGGGAAATCACAGATTTTTTCAAGAATTTATTTAGAAAAGTGTGGCTTTCTTCAATTCCTGAGTTGGGCAGAAGAATTTTCCTGCTATTCATTAAAATATTTTTCGGATGAAAGAAATGGTAGTTTTTTATTTGCAAGTCTAATGTTGCATTCATAATATATATGATTTTCATATAGATTTATCTGCAATTTTTAAAAGCTTTCAAGTTACAGAACTTGAAGCAAAATGATCGGAAAAGCCTTTATTTGATTATTCTGAACAGAATCATTTAGTAGTATTTCTATCTTATTTCTTGTGTGTTGCCCTCCACCCTTTCCCATCCAGTGTTAATAATGCCCTTATGGATTTTCTATCTTTAAATCTCACTTTCCTTGCATTTAACCGAATCACTTTACTATTTCCTTACATGACTGAATCTAACCCCTCTCTCTATGCTCCATATTTCCTCTCCTATTATGTACATTTACTTCTTCATTTCTCACTTAACCTGTTTGTTTGATTTTCAGCATTCACTTCCAGCTCCACCCAGGTTTCAAAGGCTCCTTATTACTTTCATCTGCATTTCTCTTGTCTACATTTATAATCCAGATAGTACTCCACGCTGATGTTTTTACAATAATTTGTTGCAGTATTGTAGTTTCTCAACAATGCAATGTCTTGATATAAAATCTGTTTGAGAACATTTTCTTTGAGTATCATGCTCATCAGTGAAGGGAGTTTACTTAGAGTCAGCTGCTATCTGTTCTTGTTGTGTGACATCAGAAATGGAAGCAAATGCTTTGGCTGGTGTATGTTAATCGAAGCTTTTTGATAGCTTTTCAGTAGCTATGAACGCTTGCATGAATATCACCAAATCTATTAGTATATGATCATTTCTTAATATGTTTTGAAGCTCAGTGGAAGCTTTGTCAGAAAGTTAATTTTATATTACCCCATGAGCAAATTTTAAATCACTTATGTCACTCGATGTCTCTCTTTGAGGCTTTCACCATCCTTTTCTCTTTGGGTTTCATTTTAATTTTAATGTTTTTATGTGAAAAAAGAGTATTTGATTATTTTTATTTCTTCATAGTTCCAGCTCTATTCCTCATTTTGTTTCCATAGTCATTTGACTTTTTGTGTGAGTGACACACATGTCCTGTAAAATGTTGACCAAAGCTTATAATTGATTGGAAATTGTGTGTATCACATGAGCAATGCATATTCTTCTGGCTTCCCTTTTTTTATGTTTGGATATAAAATTTGGAAGTATCTGTTGTTATTTTTTCTCTTTTTGGAATTTCATTGAAACCTTCACACTGCAGTGCATAACTGGTCTGATGAGATAATTCAATTGTGCCCTGGTGATTTCTTTTAAGAAGGGACTAATACCAGTCCCCATGTTGCATTTCTCCTATACTATTAGTAATCCCAGTCATTGGATCCACCCATCCTAAACTGTGTGCATGACCTCAGAAAATGTGTACCCCTAGAAAATATAAATACTTTAAAATGTTTGTGTCCAATTCTTTTGAAGGATATTTTTGTCTCCATGTATATTTATTGAGTACCAGTTACCTGTGATTATATAAATCAAGAAATTCTTTGCATATATGTTTTGTTTTTTACATTCAGCAAATACTGACCCTTGCTGTTGGACTGGCAATGGGATGTAATGCTTGGTGTGTGATATCAGCTGGTCCAAGAACTTCATTTGCAGCATTTTTGCTGCTAGAAATTGCAGTGGGGCTGTATTACCCATCAACTGGACACCTTAGAAGTCATCTACTTCCCGAAGAAGTCCGAGCCAGTGTGACAAATTGGTTCCGTGTTCCAATGAATTTTATAACTTGTGGTGGACTTCTTTGGCTCTCTGGAGACAATGCATCGCCTCAAATAGCATTTGCCACCAGTTCCATTCTTTTGCTGTGCTCCTTTCTTCTAAGTTCTCGACTAATTCAACAGTGAGTACAAAGAATTCTCAAGTAAAAGCTTCTCTTGAGGAGGCTGCTCTTTACAGTTATCCAAATTTTTTAACTTAGCACAGTCGTAATTTAAGAAGTGTCTGAATGAATTGTGTATTTTGGAGTGACATGTTGGTAGAGGCCTTATTGACTACATGTACCCTCCTATTAACTTAATGAAATGACACCAAATGAAATTGGCATGGGAATCAACATTATTTGACACAGAACTAAATGTCTGCAATAAGAGTCTTGCATCAGTTTTGGTGACCCTATTCCTAATCGATTTGTAGTAATAGATATTAGGGGAGGCAACCACCAGTGGAGGTCATGTTTGCTGGTTGGGATGGGATGGTAATTTGGTTGGACTAGGATGTTCAGGGAATCAAGGTAGGGTGGAGAGAAACTGTGTATCAGAATTAGCCTATCCTTAATAAAAGGCATCAAAGGATCCACAGTTTATTATCTCATCTAACAGACAGCCCTTCTCCTTATGAAGTGCTCTCTTCATAGCCCTCCAAATAAGGATCGGGATACCACTGAAAAACCTCGCCACTTCTGGGATTCAATGCTGGGCCCTCAGGGTCAGAAGCCAGTACATTAGCCACTGCACCATCCCAATCCTTTCCTAATAATTATTCATTATACCTAAAAATTTTAATGGCTATTGTATGAATTATTGGTACTTTAATTCTTATCTTTAGAAAATGATTTCTACAGCTTATTTGAAATAGAATCTCGAGGTTGGTGCAGTAGTATTCCATCACAGTTTTCGTGGCTCTGATTCTCATATAATATGCTAAGAATTAGTTTGGATTACTTGTATGTAGTTGTCATTCAATATTTAGGTAAATATTTTTATGAAGAGCCTTTCTCCTTTTTGTGCATATTAGTTCAAACGGTGGTAAAAAAAATACTGGAAACTAGCTAGTATCCAATGGATTTTATAAAAATGCACATTAAAAATTTATCATATGGTGCACCTGTGCATGTCAATTTTGTATAATCATCTTTAAGCTTAGAAACTTAAAACAGTTATAAAGTTCATGTGTATAACCTTGTGATAAAATGAACTTTCTTATAAACTATATGAATAACTTGTAATTAGGTGATATTGTCTATGAAGGTTATCGAGTCCCCATTTATTATTGTAACTGTCCCTAACTTTGTAACTATCCATTCACTGGAGCTATCAAAACCAAAGCTAATTTTAATAATAGGCCTAATAGCTGCTTAGATTTTAATAAATGATCTTTCTTCTCCCATTCAGTCGCTGCAATTTACCACTGCAGGTTTCAATACACATTGTGTTCCAGTTTTGAGCTTTTCAAAAAGTTAGTTGTAAAGTTATAATTAAAGATTTTCTAGTTTTTATAGTTCAAATTTGACCAAAAACTCACATACTAATGATAGTACCACTTTACATTTGTGCATTTGTGGGTCCTTCAATAAATCCTTTTAAAAGGTTTGCTTTCAGTAAGCCTCATCTCTCAGTAGCTATTAAATTTTCAGCTATATCCATTACATGGTTTCATTTTCACAGTTGATTGAAGCAATATTTACTTAAAAAATGGCAAAAAATGAGTTTTATGCAGTGATTTAGCATTTCCATTTAAAAGGCTTAGCACAAAGCCGAGTTGGATGAAATTCATTGCACATCTGCAAGTGCATGTGCGACGTTTACAATTGGGTAAAGGAGTTAAAACGTGGCCGTACATCCTCAGATGATGAACATCATTTGGGACATACAGTGGAAGTGACTTCCTCTGAAATGATTGACAAAATCCATGATATGGCTCTGAGTAATCAATGAATCAAAGTTCATGAAATAGTTAAGACCACATGCATATCACGCTGTATGAAAAATTTTGAAAAAAAATCTCGGTGAGATGGGTGCCGTGTTTTCTCTGAGTGGAGAATGAACACAATAGTGAGTTGAATTAGGAGGCTGGTTTGTTGCTTTTCCATCATAATCCTGATGAGTTTCTGCATCGATATATAACTGTGGAGAAAACAAGGATACACAGCAACACTCTAAGAGAGAAGGGTACAGTTAAAACAATTGGTTTTGAAGGTGATCCAGCTCCGAAGAAAGCGAAGATGGTGAAATTAGCTGGCATGGCCACATATTTTTGGGATGTATGCAGAATCATCTACACCAATTACTTGCTAAAATGTGAAAAGATAAATGGAGAATATGCACCAGTAGAGCAAAAAATCAAGAAAAACATCCCCATTTGGCAGAGAAAAAATTCTCTTTCACAAGGCAGTATGGGTGCACACCTGTGCATTTTCAATGGCGAAAATTATGGAATTAAAGTTTAGATTGTTACAGAATCCATCTTATTCACCAGATTTGGCCTTGAGTGACTTCTTTGGAATGTTTAAAGTTGAAAAAATTGCTCTGTGGAAAACAGTTCACGTTGAACGATGAGGTCATCACCAACATAGATGCCTATTTTGAGGATCGTTCGAAATCGTAGTCTTTGGACAGCTCAAAAAAGTTGGGAGAAACGGTGGGAAAAATTTATCAAGCTAAAAGGAGATCTACCCAAAATAATTTATTTTGGCAAAGACTTATTGATAGACCTATGTATCTTTCCTATGTGCCATGAACTAAAGTTGTTCTTAGATCAAAAGTAAAACATCACCAGGAAGGCTTTTGATCTTGCTAGGACATTTTTTGTTACTGAGCCACTTCATTTTTTGTCAATGTACAACAAAAAGAAAATGTTCTGTGGTATATTCTTCACCCCACCATGATGTTCTTCATGCTGCAAGCCTTTACAATACCATAAATAGAATAGTCCCCGACTAGCACATAATGTGTTCCTGAAATCAATTTAGTGCTACCTCAAGAAAAAATTTCTGGCACAAAAATCGTTAAAAATGCATGTGATCCATTATACAGGTAGTAGGCTTAAAACAAATTGTGTTGATTACAGATATTTCTAGGCATTATGCATATGCATTATTGAATTCAACATGTATGTGACATTTAGGGATTTGCCAGTAGAAAACCCACGTATAGCTTGTTTGAAAGCTCGTAGGCCTGCCGTGGCCATGGCAACACCAAGGGGAGGGGAAAGTGATATTTTGAGGGAGAAAACTTGAAGGAGAAGGAGCAAAGTGCCTCTTGCAGGTGAGTGCGGAGGAAGCCCCAAAAGATTATTCTAGCTGTCATTCACTTCCTCTTTTAGCTAGTACTCTTCAATATAAACTCCTCAGTTCAGAGTATGGGCAATGAGCTTTCAGTCAGACTACACAGATATCAGGTAGTGACTGCACATCCTTTATTTGGCCTATGTGCCTTGTAATAGAATAAAATAATGATCAAATGTAATTTCATTTGCATATGAAGTTGTTTTTATACTGTGCCAGACTTTTTTCCTCTACTTTCCTTTAATTTTTGTTGTCTTGCTATGCTTTTTCAGGAATGGATATAATTTAAGTTTACTAAAACATGCTGTTTTATTTATTTTTAGGTGTGACCGTAAAAGCGTTTCCCAAGATTCAGTGCAAAGTTCAACATCTGTTGTGTAGTGATACTGAGTTTAAAACATCATGTGCCCTGTACTTCTAATTCTTGAGTACATAATGAGCCTCTGTAAATACTGTGCCATGACTTAACATCATGCTCTATTAGTTAGTGTCATTGTTACTATTGGTTCTTTTCTGAAGGCTTACCTGGTTTTCATCAGATGTTCAAATTGCACAATACTTTCGGTATAATCTCGTTAAGTCGAAGTTCAAGTGAGCAAACAGTTTTCAAAAGTATGACTTATTAACATATCAGAGAAATTGCATTGTATCATATTAACTAATATTACTTCTTCCTGGCGGCGTGTAGAAAATTACAACTAATGATCAGACTTCATTTACCGACTTGCTAAGAAACTAGATTTCAATTTTGAAACTTTCAGTCAATCTTCATTGCTCAGGTTTTCACAAATGAAAATACCTATTGTCAGTATGTAATCAATTTCCAAATGTGCTAGTTGGCAAAGACCTCCATCTTCATAATTTCATAAATAGGGAAAGATTATTTATGCAAACCTACAAGCATTGGATCTTTTTCATTAAGGAAGAACTCAAGTGTGTGTTTACAAAACAAAACTTATTGTTGGTGGGTGTTAAAAATATTTTCTTTAAAAAATCAATTTCAACCTCAGGGATTCCAATAGCTCCCCAGCCCATTATATGAGATACAGATGACTTAAATAGAATTTAAAGTCGTAATTGTGTTCCATATCCTATTTATCTTTTAACTCATAAGAATTAATAACCCACCCATGATTGAAGAACTAGGTGAAAAAATAATTCATAATTTCTCATAACATTACAAAATCAGCTAACATAACACCTAGCTGTCCTTCTGTAGGTTACTGTACAACTTTGGAATATTGACTGTAGTTTTTTCTGTGTCATTTTCATTGGCTTTCTTTGTGACTCTTTCTTGAAAAATTTTGCCTGAAACTCCCAAGTTACTGGATAATTTTGGAAATCTTTCAAAATTACCTTAATATATCCTGATAATTTAGCTTAAATGAAAATTACATTGGCATACCCATCTCTAGACACTTTGGTTACATATCCTGAAAGTCTACCATCTAAGTTTCCATGCTAAGCTCATCCTCAGTCTCCTCAATTGCAATAATATCATCTGTATTTAGGTGAATGCTATCAAAAATTCTTTGATCACATTTTTGAAACTCTTGGGAGTATCAAAGAACTGTGAGAGATGAAGTAACAGCTACTTAAACAGAGTCAGTTTCCAAGAATGCACAGTTTAAGAGAATGTCTCATCAGCTTAAATGGTTAAAGCACACATCCAGGAATTGAGGGATCTGGGTTCAAGTTGGTTCAAGCTAATAATTTATCCTGTGATGTATCTGCATTTCTTAAGAGTATATTTGAAAACCTCAATAAAAGTGGCTGGATGTATGGTCAATCCTTCAAGCACAGTAATGTAAATCCATCGTTACATGAAATCATCAGTTTTAAAAGAAGTTATCCTTAGCAATGCATGTCGAGGAAATGCTAGTAAATCGGTGAGATTCATTTTCACAGTGACAGGAACATTAATGCAATGAAGCCAATTTTTAATCCCAGCAATTGACATTTTTTCACTCCTGTTCTAATTGCATTTTATAACTAAGATAGCAGTTAAAGCCCTCTTCCAGCCAGGAAATCGTTTAAGGTAACAGGTGATTCCAACAAGATGCTACCTTATTGCAAAATATATGTTATCATCAGGATCCCTGTGGGTCTAGATAGCTATTTGCTCTATTGCTCTTTGCCCTATTTGCTCACGGCTTTGTATAGTATTCTGTAATCCTCACTCATAGCGGCATCTGTTGGTCACTAATTTTGGATAATATAAATTAATCAGGGAGCGGTTAAATAGTCAGTGGAACACCAAGCCTTTCTGTCACTGCCATCTATCTCCATAAATTTTAGTCACAGGGCAGTCTAATTAAGGCTGCCTCATGTCAAGCTAAGCAAGTTTTCTATACAATGCATCCCAAAGGTCACTTTGATACGTGATGGTACTACTCACTAACTCACTCAACTAAGCCCAATGGGGAGTGAAATCCACTCATCAAGGTGGGGGGCAGTTTCTTTCCCTGTATTACATATGGTTTGAGTGAAGCTCAGGGTGCCCAGAGGCATCACTCAGAATTGAACCCTGGTGCTCCGCTCATTAGCCCAGTTCTCTACCCACTAGATTACCATCCACCAACCTTCAATGACAAGGATATTTCATGCTGTGACTTCACAGTGAATGCTTTGCACAGTGATGTAGTACACGCTCTATTGCCTCAAAGAGACGTGTTGCCTCTCTGGTGCATCTTTCCCTGCATAGTTGAGCTAGCTTCTCAACACCTGCACCTTCACTCCCTCCACCAAAAAACCTTGTGACATAAGTGAAACTATATATTCAATTGTTTCCGGCTCAACTTAGTGGAAATTCATTTTAATTAAATGAAGAATACTATGTATCTTTCCACTGTCTTTTATTCACGTACCCATCATCATCAGGTGGAACCTGATGATGATGCTTGAGCGTTGAAACTGGTTGTACGTGAATAAAAGACAGTGGAAAGATACATTGTATTCTTCATTTAATTAAGTGAAATTATATTTAAACATTGGTTATTATGTGAATAAAAAGGAGGCAGTAAACAAACTAAATGCATTAGCTTACTGAGTAAACATTGTAACCTCTGGTTACCACAGAACTGCTGACATGACTGCCTGTGTGCAAGTACACTCAAGTAAAAGTTCCTGTAAGGGCAGCTGGTACATTTAAGTGTTAGGTTTGAGTCCACCAGCTTGTGTTATGTCTACTCTTTGGAGTAAATTTAATTGCTTACTCTGCAGATCATACCATAGAATGTGTAATCCAAGACCATGTTCTTTATGATAACTGAATATTAAAAGACAAAATGGGTCAGGTCCAAACCATTTCAGATTATGTATTCTTTAGCTGTATCCCCTTCTCCCACTCTTAACAAGAATGTGAGCTCCTTGAAGTGAAATCGTACGTGTTGTTTCAAACCCTAACATCATATTTAAAGTATCACCAGATTGGTTTGGGGGTATTTCACCAAAATGCTGTTGATAGGCACGCATATTCTAAGTCATCACTTGACGAATTAACGAGATTTGATTTATTCACTCAATGTATCTGCAGTTATATAAGTATTATTCCATGACAGTATTGGTCATGTGGTTAATTTAAGATCTATTTATCACTTGTTTACCTGCATGTTTGTTTTTATGAAATTTTTATAATTTTTATGACAATAAATTGTTTCAAATAAATCTACATGGAGTTGACTGTTCTTTAACTTACAGTATGTGACCAACACATCAGTATTTGAGAAAAACCATAAAAATTGCATCTAGTACATATGTAGTGCAAGCAAAGCATAGATTTAAGGGCTATGTAGCCTGATGGAAAATGCATGTTACAGGAGGGTTTCCTTAAGTCAAAGTAGATGCTAGGTTATTAAATAATTTAGAGACAGGTATTTCAATGAAATACATTATATAGACATACATATAATATAGTCAACATGCATTTTTACAGGGGGCAACATATATCTGTGAATTGGAGTTGCAAGTAGAAGGCAATTACAGTGCAACCACAGATTTACATACTTAGAATTTATTCAATTTCTATGGTCTTGACAGCTCCTCATAGAAAACAGTTGTGCCTCAAATTGATGATGCTAAACCCAGAATTTAAATTGAATTTCACCATACCAAGGAGATGAAAATCATATTTTCCCTGTGTCTTTCATAGCTGTAAATTTCCAATCATCTATTTGTAAAGAGCTAAATACAAAACCTTTCAAAGCATCCACATTCAAAAAAATCCATGGTCACAACTGAGAAATATTTAATTTTGTGCTCTCCTTCATTTCCTTACAGGATGTACTAAAAAAGCTTTGCTAAATTTGTTCTACTTTATCCATTAAAATACAACCCATGAACATTTGAATAAGTACAGCAGAAAAAAAGGATCAGTTATTCAAATGCTGGTCAACCCCATTCCCATCTGGAGGGGATTCTACTCTCAACAATCTTTTTCCATAACATTTTCAAAATCTGTCAATGCTGTATAGTAGTACTCAATAATTGTCAACACAGTGTGAAGAAAATTTAAACTAGTATCACAAGGACTTGATTGTTGATGGTGATTTGAAGCCTCTCTCTCTAAGGAACTAGTTTCTTTTATTAGAGGAAATGAAGAAATTATGGTATTGGGTAAGATTCGCCCCACAGCATCACCATGACTGGGGGATGTATGAACTAGTAGTGAAAGCAACAGCATAGTATAAATTTCAAGCTCTCCCGAAAACACCATGCTGCAATGATGATGTTCTCAATGTATATGTAGGGCTACCTCTCCCCCTTATCAGCCAGGAAACAGTCATGCACACAGGAGGCTCATTCCAAGGCAGCTTAGCGATGAGCACACCTATTGCCTACCACTGATCATTCGAATACATCCCACAAAGGCATACGCGAACCAAATGGACAGTAGTACTTGTAGCTCTTGGCTTGTGCAAATTTGTTTTTATCTTACAATTTTCATCAATTCAAGGTTGTATCAATTTGTGCATAAAATGGTGAATGTATTTTGAAAGTAAATCTTTTTGAAAATTTTATTGGTAAGCCAAGCCTTACCACCTAAATGAATGCCTCTGTCCTACTCTGCTCACCTGTGATGTAGCACATCTTGTAGACTGATGGAATGCCGGAAGCATTGAAAGATGCTCTACAGAGCCTTGTCTGAAACTCCTTTTTACATATTGTTCATTGTCATGCATCATGACATGATGATGATGTTACGAGTACACTTGATGACTACACCAGCATTAGTAACACTTATTATTTCTACATATCTCCCCCATGTCAACTGATTCATGAAGATTCCCAAAAAAGTCAACATGGAACTGAAGTGAGCATAAAAAATGTGATACAATATGGTATGGCAAACAACCTGATTCTATAACATATTTTTATATGTTATCTCTAGAATAAATTATATAATAGGGAAATAAATGCAAAAGTTCAGGGAAAATGAACAAATGGAGCAATTTCCAAAAATATAGAAAAAATAACTATATTGGCTTCAAAACCTTTAACTTTCAAACACTCATTTGTTGTATAATCACATTGTTTAACATTTGTGAAATACAAAGATGAATTCTCAGAATTAAAAATTTTATGAGAATCATTAAATAGTCCCTCAGCAAATCCAAGAGGTGGTGCTTGTAGTATTTAGAAAAGGTTTGCCTTTAGTAAGCCACATCTCTCACCAGACTGCTGTTTAAGTGTCAGCTATATATATATATTTATATACCACATTTGCTCTCAGTGGAGAATATAAGCAATCATCTGGTTGGTTCAAGGGCTGATATGGCCCTTTTCTGTCACAATCTTTATGAGTTTTTGCATCGATACATAACTGCGGACAAAATATGGATACATAACCACACTCCAGAGACAAAGGAAGTTGAAACAATGGATTTCTAAAAGATTTATTGAACCACCATGTAACGGAAGCAAGTATTTCATTGAAATAAACATCTTCATGATTGCATTGATAATTAACCAAAAATTGCTTCTGAATCTGAATAAATCTTCATTTCTTTCATTTATTGATAACACGTCTTGATTTCTTCATTTTTGGTGCATTTTCCAAACCACGAATGAACCTCTTATGAATCTGATACTCACCTGGAATAAAAAAATTTCCTTTTCATCTTCACAGATACAAATCACAGGGATATGAAAATAAATAGATTAATGCCTTCCATTTAAGTATTAAATTTAGGTATATATTTATGTTTACTCACTATTAAAGATGTGCAAGGAAAAATATTCATTGAACCAGGAAAGATTCAAGAGATGGAGAGAATGCATAGAAAATCTACTACGTGGTAAGGAAGGATATTAGGCCTGCAAACTTGGACAAGGAAAATATGATGTAGATAAGGATAGTTTCAGTCCAAGCATACTTGACTGCAAGTAAGAGAGGGCATTATGGGAAATAAAACTTATTAAGACTGTGGGGGTAGATAACATCACCACTTACTGGTCTAGAAAATCGTGGAAAGAAGAAATATTAAGGCCTATTTTGCAGCATTTATTAGAGACAAATTTGGCTGAATGATTATGCGAAAGAGAAGTTAGTTCTCACTCAAAAAAAAAAACGAAAAGAGCTATATTTAAGGACTTTAGAGCAATTAGTTTAATCTCATATGCAGCTAAGGTGATACTTAGAATTATCAATAATAGAATGGAGTGGAGGGTAAATTACTACTTAGGGGATGATCAGTTTGGGTTCAGGAAGGGGAGAGGCACGCGGGATGCCATTGCAGTAATGTGGTCACTAATGGAAAGTACAAACAGAACGTCGGTCTGTTCAAAAGGTTCCCGAATTTTTCGAAGAGTTCGCCTCCAATTGGTTATTTTTTAATCCGCTTGGAGGTATTGTGCCCATGGAAACTTCCCAAATAACCGCCTTCAACCACTTTGTTGATATATTGTTTTGTTGATTTATTATGGCCATTAATGTGAATGGATTTTGAAGAGAGCGGCAAAAAATCGATTCGTGAAAATGAGCTCTTTGAAGGAATTGTTCCATGAAATTCTGCATGAAACTCTGCAAATCCTTTAAGGAAACTTTTCAGTTGATTACCAAGGCTTACGGTGAGGATGCTGTGAAAAGTACCATGAGTTATGAGAGGTTTACCCAGTTCAAAGCGGGGCCGCAATCAGTGAAAGAGGATGAGTGTTCCGGAAGGCCATCAACGTTAACTGATGACCCCCACACCGAGAGAGTGAGCAATTTTGTTTGTGCAACTTGACATTTGGACTGTGAGGGAACTAGCAGAAGAATGTGGCATCTCGATAGGTTCATGCTACAAAATACTGACTTAAAAATTGAGGAGGCATCAAGTAACCGCCAAATTCGTGCATCCTCTGATGACAGACCAGAAATAACATCAAGTTCAAGTCTGTTTGGAACTGTTTGGGAAGAGATGAAACTTACTGGTCCAGGATCATAAAAGGTGGGTTTATGGATATGACATTGAAACACACAAACTATCTTCACAATGGATTGGTGACATCTCCCACCCCAAAAAAGCTTGACACGTTCGCTCAAATGTCAAGGAGATGTCGACTTTTTCGATGCAAAGGGGGTTGTGCATCTAAAAAAAAGTCAACATCAACCCAAATACCTACCTAAAGGCCTGACAGTCAACATGGAGTACTACCTGAGGGTTAATGCCTAAGAGAGAGAATCAGGTGAAAATAGCCTGAATTCTGGAGGAGCAGGGAGTGGTTTTTTTCACTACGACAATGCACTAGTGCATTCATCTCTCAGAACTCTTTTAACCATAAACAAGACTGCTGTGTTTTCCCACCCAACCTACTCAACAGACCTGGCCCCATATGACTTTTTCCTGTTCCTAAAACTAAAAACTACACACAAAGGAAAATGATTAGCCACCATTCCAGAGATAAGAGAAAAATTTAACTGAGGGGTTATGAGCATTCTGGAAGAAGCATTCCAGGACTGTATCAAAAAGTAGATAACGTTATACATTGGGGAGGAGATTAATTTGAAGGGGACCCTTAATTTTTTTGTAATAAACAAGTTCAGTTACTTTTTGATCCAACCTTGTATTTGCTTATTTTGTGAATGTTGAGAATGCATTTGACAGAGTAAATTAGTTAGAATGAATGAATGAATTACAGAAGATAGAAATGGATTGGTAACTTCCCCACAACCAGTGCATATCCTCAGACTGCTTAAGGGCATGTGGTGGATAGAGAGTAGGGATGGGCAGTGCTAAGAATGGGGGTGAGACAGGGATGCCAATTACCACTTGCACTTTCCCATATATATGCATAGATAATGGTAAGGGAGGCATGGAAAGGAATGGAGGTAGGAATGAAAGTAGATGGGGAATCCACAAAATCAGTTATATTTGCAAATGATCAAACGTCAGTTAGCTCACCAGCCAAAGGGGGTGCAACCATTGCTGAGGGCATTAGAACATGAGTGTGACAAGTATGGGATGAAGATAAATGTAAACAAAAAAAGTAATGTTTTTTTTATATGGAGGAAGGCTACATTAAAATTGGGGGACAAAATATAGAGGAGGTAGAACTGTTTAACTATAATAGATGTTTTTTGGACAAAGAAGCCTTAAGTAGTAGGTATATGAGAAGAAGAGCTAAATTACCCAAAGAAGCTTTCACCATGAGAGAATTGATGGCAAGGATGCTGAAGAGGATACAAAAACACTAACTGAAACTTTGGCAAGAAGCTTGTTTTGTTTGGTGTGGAAACTTGGTCACTGAAGAAAGATGATAGCTGTGGATCTGAGACTTTTGCAATGTGGGAGTGAAGAAGGATGGTAACAAAAAATAAACAAAGACTAGGCATAGTGGGGGAGCAGAGAGGATTAAGGGGAAATATGCAACTGAGAAAGGAAAGGTGGATGAAGAAAGGCAATGAATTGGTGAAGACTCGGATAGAGGGGAGAATGTTAGGGAGGAGGAGGAAAAGGTTACGCAAATAGGACAGAATGAACAGCCACAGAATTTATGCAGAATTGAAGAAGGGATTATAACACTGGCATCAAGTTGCCTTATGGGCATGGCTTAGAAATATGGGCATGTCAAGTTTGTGTCCATCCTAAACCTATCACAACAGTAGACTACTGAATAGTATTAATTTATGTTTACCTGTAAGCAGTTTTTCCAAAAATATAACCTGATTTCCTTGAACCATTACTTGGGCTGACTTGGATCCTGGCACTTGGGTGATAGTTGCACTAGCTGCGACACCATGTTGACATTTTTTTACAAATTCAGTAGAATCAATTCCATAAGCTTCAAGATTACCAATTAAAGTAACCTGCAGCAAAAACATGGCACTAAATATTATTCAGAGATATAATCATTAGAAATCATAGACACTCATTAACATCAGAAGTATTTTGCATTTTAATAATTATGGCAATGTGAGATTTGACCTCAAACAAAAGGAAGTGAAAAAGTATCTACTTTTGAAAATGGAAATAAATGTTTACTGCACTCCTTAGAAAACTTGCAACACATGGATAGAATGCGTGTTCATGCTAAGGTTTGTCATATTCACCCAACAGAATTGCATCAGTGATGTATGATTGGATCCTATTTAACCAGATGACAGACAAAAAAATCCACAAAGAGTAGAAGGCAAGAGGTATGTCAGCAATTCTCGAGCTTAACTCCAAATTTTCTGAGAAATCAGAAAATTTCTTCATTGGTTGCCTTTAACCACTTCATTAAAAGCAATGAAAAGATAGCATATAATATAAAAAATAAGGCAGGATCACATTAGCAACAGTTACTAAGGTAAAACGTCAAATTTTGCTACCTTTTTGTTTCCTGTCCTAGTGGCCACTGTAATTTCAATTGGTTTCAATTTTCCTTTGTTCACTGAGCCCGACTGGCCAATACTGTAGGAATTACCCATTTGTTCTTTGCAAGTAGTTACTAATTCCTTCCATGTGATGTCCTCATTTTCTTTCAGGCGAAGACAACTACTTAGTGTGTGATCCAGCTTCACAAACCTGCAAACACACTGACATCAATAGCATACATACTTGGGAAAGTAATATCAATAAAGCAACAAGTCCAGTAATTTAGATGACAGTAAAGTTCCACTGAATATGGTAATACATAGTGGCATTAACCCAAATATTAAATGCATGGTGATCCATGATGTCAACATAAAGTCTGCTCGAACCCTTCTAAAGGCGAAATACAGGAGTAAAGGCATTTACACACACAATTACGTAGCAGATAGTTGAAGCCAAGACTTTATAGAAGTCCATATTGGTGGAAGAACTTACGAATGAAGACTTATTGTTGCACTGAACAATAATTTTTTATTTAAAAATTGTTCCAAAATAATATTACTTTCAGGTATACCAAGTATACTTGAGTACAACATATCTGATGATGCTGCAGTGCACAAGATAAGTGTTGACTGAATACAGTGATGAAATGGTACTTGAGGGTAAATAAGAAGGGTGAGGCATGAATTAGTTATGAAAAAATATAAATTGAATACAAATATTGTATTAGTATAAGAGAAGTACACCACACTGGTTTATTTATTACTTTGAGATACTGGCAGAACATAGATTATTATGAATAGATATATAACAGAAGAGTACCTGGTGCAAGGTGAGAGCAAACTCAGGAAATATTTGGTGAACATGGTTGAGGGGACTCTGAATACGTATTATTAGAGGAGATGCCAGGAACAGAAAAGAGCATGAACGAAAAAGTGTATGAATGTGACAATAGCAAGCAAGGTTAGCGAAGAATTAAAGAAATTAATAAAGACGGTAAGCTTCCATTAATAACTTTAATCCAGACCTTGGCCAAACCTTATTGAAAAGAAACAGCATAAAAGGTATGCATGCATGCATTATATTCCCATTGCACAAAATATACTTAAATATTTAATCCTTGGCTACCATAAAGCAAAATGCCAAAGTTATACATTAAATACTAAAATATGCTCTACTCCTTGTGCCTTAATTATTTTTTACTTATGGTACACACCTTTATCTTTAACAAATATAGATAGAAGGTGTGTGAGCTATTGGTTATGAATTCAGTACTGACGTCTTCCCATTGGAAAGGAAAGGGTGGAGATTTAGAGTCAGCCTAAGTAGAGTAATGAAATGGGGTTAGTAGTTAATATCCCACGTAATATAGAAAATTCATTTTAAAACTAAGTTCATTTGTAATAAATATGTTAAGTACCACCACAAATTTTTTAATTACAAATTAAACAGGAAATGCTTAGTTTTCCCAATTACAGCATAAGAAAGTGAGGATGAAATCAGTAAATTGGTATCAAGTAACAAAACAATTGAATCTTAAAAACTAATCTACGATTAGCAAAACATTTAGCTGACAGCCAAGAAATGTTTTTAGTAGCAGGATTTGAAACAATGAATTGTGACCCCTGGTTTCAACGTTATCATAATCATCATCAACTCTTGAAAATATGAAGCACTGAAACCTGCTTCATAATTTAAGATTTTCATCCAATAATGAATTTTATATTTGTTGTCCATGGTGTAATATTCCACAACATGACTGTAATCCTTCGAAATATAACAATAGAACCGTTTGACTTTGATAATAATCATCCTGACCTATAATGGCATTGTAATGCATATTAAAACAATTTTAAATTGTTTTGATAATATAAATTTTACATTAGTTCAGGATAGCCTAGTATGTAAATCATTCTTATACTAATTACCTCTTGTCATTGGAGCTTTGCAGTCCATTCTTCATCACATATTCTGTAAGATGATGTCTTATTGATGTTGCCATTAAGCTTTCACCTTTCCTGAAGAAATGAAGTTACTGGTATGTGTACAGTTGACTTCAAAATAACAACGAGAAATTTCATGAAATGAACTTACTTGTAACCAAATGTCTTAAATAGCGGCAATGTGGATGCGTTGATCACAAACATTTCATTAACTTCAGTAGACTTGGCTGATGATGAGTCTAACAGGCCTTCATCATCGTCGTCTGAATCCTCGACAAACGTTTTTAACAATGGATTACTATAATTTACACCAACAATGCTTTCCACTCCTTTGGAGAGCTCTCTTATTTCAATTACACCTTTCTCTTCTATTTCTTTAAGAAACTTTGAAACCTTTTTGTAACTTGACTTCTTCACATCCAAGGATTCGCCTTTGGGGCAGGCTGTTATCATGTGGAGCTTGAAAAAATTACTTGTCAACAGAGGTAATGATAATTTCTTTGCAGATGTTTTCAATGCTTTCAAAAGGCAGTACTCCAACAATCGGTCCATTGACCCTTGAACTGAAATACCACTGTTCTCACAATCTGAATTAATTACAGCGAGATCATCTTTACTCGACTGCATGGCAATTGCATCCATTTCAACACCTGAATTTTCACTAACATGTCTTAAATCACTATCATTTTTTGGCTCAGAGGTTCCCATTTCATCGCCGATTTCCAGCTCCTCTAGAGACATTAACACTGATTCTCTTGAGCTGAGCTCACCACCTATCTCGGAATTGCAGTGTTCTACTCTCTCATTTTCGACTGATTCACTCTCAAAACCAATTTCATCTAACTTTGGTGCAATAATGTCTTGAAGAGCGTTGGAACCGATCATTATATTATCACCTCCGGCATACATCAATGATGGATCCATTTGTAATTTTTCTTCGCAGGAATATAGGCTGCGTATAATTGGAGGGGGGCCAAGGTTTGGAGGATTCATTTTTATATTCGCGCAAAGGAAATCCCAATTGTAGTGTACTATATGAACCCCTTTGCCTCTTTTTGCAGACATGTACATATCAAAACTTGACAGCGCAGCAGTTCCAACAGCTACTGGGGCTCTATTATCTGAAAGATTAACTGACACCAAGTCACCTTTTTTAACATTGCCGAAAGATTTAATGGTGTACGGTTCCTCCAACACGACACCAGGCAACATTAGATCAGCGCCTCCCACTAATTTCGCAAACACTTCTGGATGTGTTGTAAATGTATGGAGCAGATCTGGAAACTTCCAAAGCATGTACACCGTTGGGTACATAACTTTTTCCACTTCAAAAACTACAGGGATTTTATCAACAGCATAAACTACCACCGACTGTCCACAATGTGTAACTATCTTCATTGTTGTAATGCTCTCTTTATTTGGAAACAGGTTATTTAAATCTTCATCGGTTAGCTGGCAAAAATGCTCTCCGATTTCAGAACGGATCTTTTTCCTGTAAATGAAGCATAACACTGTTAAAATTGGGATGTAAATACCTTTCAAAACAAAAACAGGTTAAGACAATCAATACTACGTTATGACCAACTATCATAAAATGAACTCTTACCGCTCCGATCCTTTTACTTGTGAGTGGCTTTTAATTTTGAATTGTTTCCGGAACATAGTTAAAACTTAAACAACCACTCATTGATGAAACGGTACTGCAATAAGATGATATTGCAAAAATATCTCTTATACTTTCGAGAATTTATCCTTCAATGAAAATGTACAGTATTTTACCAACACATCCGAAATTAAGCAATAGTAAATGAAAGTTTAAAGCACAAATATGACACAGCAACGCATGCCGAACACGACAGCCGATTCAACCCTTTGTGAAACGAAATATTCCTAGAGACAGACGACTAATAACGTAGATTGATCATAGCGACCAAATAGAAGCAGTGGTGTCGCAAGCGTACAGATTGATAGGTTTGGGGTGGTTGAGATGAGCACCGAGCAAAGATAGGAGCGCTAGAAGCCATTGGGCATCCCACTTCAAAGTCACGTGATGAAAATAGCGCTAAAAATAAAGGTTCTTATATTCTGTATTATATTTTTAATTAAAATGACAATTAACTGGCTTACTGAAACAATCCTTCCTTTTAATAACAATTCTCATAATATACTCCTCACTATAAGGGATTTTAGAGAAGTACATTTTGAAATTCATTTTAAATTTGAGTGTTTATAGGGTCAGATGAGACACGTGTTCTGACACAATGAACTTGGAAAGATTTTTTGGTCGTCTGAAGGCTGCATTTTATTGCACTTGAAATTTCAGTGCACAACATGTGTGCTATTAATCCATGGAGTCGCCATGAGAGTTATTGACGAAACTGGATCATATCGTGTATCGCTGTCCACCTTCGCATGTACTGCTACCGCCAAGGCTGCTAATATTTAACCTCGTATATGTATAGGATTGTTCGTATGAATTGGCTAATCTGCAACAAAAACCAAAATTAATGCACCCGTCACATAAAATAAGATATATAGGCCTTGTGACGTCACAATGGTACTCCAATCAGAGAAAATTATTGAGATGAATTATAATTAACGAGTATTTAGTATTATCGACATTTGTCCTCTACGGGCTGAAGTTGCAGCATTAAGTGTGTGATATTTAATTTCAGCCGAATATTTTTTTTTTCAGTGCAAGAAAGTGATTTCCCATAATAGCCGCAATCAGTAGAAATGCTACCACTTAAGTTTAAAATGTTCGCTTTCACATAGGTATCATAATAAGATGATATTTGTACATTAAATTTATAGGTCTTAAAATCTTAGACTGTCAAAAATCCTTGCACATTTTACTACAGTTGAATAAAAATCAAAACCATGGCAAAAACATGACAGGGCTATGCCATTAATCCCTTTTCATAGGAAGAGAGCGCAGCTGATGCGTTTGTTACCTAAGTAAAATAAAACAGGTAGGCATTCGTGAAAGTGAAGGCGTACAGTTTCGACGACTAAATCTATCACTGTTCGTGCAACATGCTAATAATGTCACCCTGTGCGCCTTGTGCCTCTATCTAAAAATAAATATGTTTTCTTGAGTTCAATCGCTTTGATATGATGTATAACGTAAACAGTGGGAAATTTTATAAAATGATCATTTGTTAAACAAGGAAAGGCAGATACACTGCCAAAGTGGAAAAGAAGAATCTTAGGTTTTCTAAAGCAACTTTAAGTGCTTCATAATTTCTTTCGAAATATAGACAACAGATAACCTTGACCGTCTTGGACATCACATTATCCTAAACATTCCTACTGCGTAGCACGGCGTATGGAATCGCGAAATAAATATATTCATTACACCTGTGTGACACTATATTTTGTGCAGTTGCAATTTCAATTTCGAATTTTAATTGTTTAATATTTGGGTCTGTATAAATATTCGTCATTTTTACATTTTTTTAGTTGTTCTTTTGATTGTAATATATGCGGAGTAGATGTAGTGAGTGTTGGAGTGGGGATCTGTTGTCGGTGTTGTAGGGTTGTTTGAGTCGATTAGCTGAACGACACATAAGCTGAGATCAGAAATCCATTATTAAATTTAGGTTATATCTAGCTTTAAAATGTCAGCGTCTCCGGTTGCGCGACAGGCTTCAAGAAGTCAGTCAATTCCTCAAAGGAAAGTTGTTATTAACGATGCGTCTCAACTTCCTGTAGATTATTCAACAACTCCAGGCGGTACATTGTATTCCACCACACCAGGAGGTATTTAGATTAGTAGTTAAGTTTGTTTTAAGTTATTGTTCAGCGGATAACAACTATACTTGCATAATATACAAACTGTACATGTTAGCCCGAGCAAGGTTACTTGTTGGCCATGTGACTTCATTTTTTTTAAATAGCTCATATATACGGGAAAAAGCATCACATTTCATTGTTCTGTATTCAAAATAGTTTTAATCTCGCCACTAATTTGTTTTAACTGCCGTTTCTGTCATCCCTGGGCTTAAACATCATTGCGTGTATTTTTTATTTTTTTCAAGGTACTAGGATAGTTTACGAGCGAGCCTTTCTGCTTCAACTGCGAAATTCACCTCTTGCCCGGACTCCTCCAAAAAATTTGCCAAATATTCCTGGAATACTGTTGAATAGTAGTCTTGCCAAAGAAAATGGCAGCGGGAGCCCCAGCCCCGTAAAGGAAAAAGGTACCTGGCTTAAATTGTGTTCTTTCATTAATTACAGGGTTCTAAACACATTTATTTGGATATTGTTTTTTATTGCAGAGCATAAGGACGATACCCAAGAACAATTTCAGCTGGACATGTAAATGTGACCATCAATTCAAAATTACAGAGAAGATGGAAATATATACCTGATGTTTGGAATCAGAGGTATATATCGGGATATTTTTACACGTTTCATTGAACAAAGGGAAAAAATTTGTTATGTTTGTAATGCTGGATTGAGGGAAATCATTTTCGATTTCTATAGCCTCCTATTCTCCCCTAGAGCACAACTAACTCATCGTCAAGGGCATTCACTTGTTTGCAGTGGTTTTTGGTGCTTAATGTATTTGTAAACCCCAAGAGTTGCATTTCTCTAAACGGTTGTGCGCTGTTTGCAATATTGAGAGGCAGAAGGGAAGACTGAGACGTATAGTCGCAGATCTTAGTGGTGTAAAATTAAGATTCAGTGCAAATAAAAGTAAGTCGTACTAATTAGTGTTCTTCATCAATGATTGAAATATGCTACATGGTTTGTCGTACATGTTTAGCCACGTTAGGCAGTCATATGCCCCTGCATTTAAACATTTGTAATTCATTTGGTTCCTCATCTTTCTTGCCGAGGTTCAAGTATACATTGGCAAATCATAGCCAGCCATGTATTGGCGACTCATTTAAAGTCACTCCAAAAATATTTTCCGATAATTATTTTTTGAAGGACGTCTAGCGTTAGTTTTGTGAATGTATGTATCTTAATAAAAAATCTAGCAAGGCTAGATTTTTTTATAAAGCTGATGCTCAATTCAGCGCTTCATTTAATGGACGTTATCACTCCCTTAAAGCTCTTTGGACTCTGGCTCATTTTTATTAATGCTGATGATAAGTATGCTATGCATTATTTCATATTGGTGTAGACTTGCTCCAAGCCCATTCAAATGTCTGTTAGTAAAGACAACAAACCTAGGTATTGTACTGTCAAATCCTCAAAACATATGGTGAAGCTCATGATAATGTACTGTATTTTGAAATCCTTACCTTATGGCGTTTTCCATGTTTACTGTTCCCTTTTATAGGGTGAATTTTTTAAATTTTGTTAACACTGGATTTACAAAATGTGCCATTAGATGTCATTTTTTTATGCTGTCATGGTTATGTGCCAACAGAAAATAAAGCTATTTTGCGTTTCAAGAGAGCTTCTTTGATTTCCATAGAATGAATTGGCATCTTGTATTTTGTAGTGGATCGATGATTCCATGTGTTAGCAGCTCAAGGCCAGACTTCAAAGTCCTTTGGTCTGGAAGTTTAATACAGGATGTTTATAATGCATCGAAGAAATGATGCAACGCTGTATGACTCTAGGGTGCCCTTAGTATTAAGCATTTGTGATTGACTCAAAGACTGGCCAAGTTGGTTTTGAAATATACGTTTATTTCCTGCCCACAATAATATGAGTGGTAAACTATGAGGAAAGGTGAAAGTGTATCAATAGGACTGAAAGCTAGCTTTAAAAATCCATACAGTTTTTAACTTTGGGCACACTCATCCAATTGATGCAGGAAAATATTCTTTCATTTCGTTCTAGGCTATGGTTAAATTCTTAAAACATGGCCTTCAATAAGCCACCTGACTAAATTCTCATCCTTCATAACTTTTAAAATTGTATTACTGTAGGAAATGTCCTTTTTGTAACCTTGTAAATGAAAGCATTTTATGCTATATAACCAAAAAATGGGTTGGAATGTTTTGACTTTTCTGGTTAGATGAATGGTAATATAATTTCCATAATTGAAAATTTGGCATAGATTTCTCAAAATTTTGTTTTGAAGTTGAAGTTGCTGTGGGTTTTATGATTTGGTGCATTATAGTCTCTCTTTGATGGTATTTAAACGTCTGCATGCTGCATTTGTACCATCATTTTCAAGGAAATTTTGCCTGGCCTGCTGACTTAAGTTTTCAGTTTTAATGCTAATCAGCAGGGCGAGTGAAATGTCAATGGTTAAGTATAGAATGTATTTAGTTAAGGGTAGAATGCAGTTGCAAAAGTGAAATATCATTGTTCAAAGGGGAGACTGAAGGTTACAGGTAAGAGGGGAAATATAATATGTTACCATAATGAGGTTTTATAATTACTTGAAATTTTGGGAAATGAGTTGCATGGTGATACATCATATATGAATCTAGATTGACTGGTCAGTTGTTCACATAGTTATGTGGAACATCAGAACAGGTTTCATTTTTAAGTGTATCAATTGCCTTCCTATTACTAGGAGAATAAAGGTTGCTCAGTATGAAATGATCAAGCATTGGGCTTCCATTGAAAGGCATTTGGGAAGTATAAAAATTAGAAGCTTTGTAAGCTGATAATTGTAAAGACTTAGCTGTAATTATATATAATATGCTCATATTTTACTGGTGATATGGATATATGAGAATCACCACTTTATTGTGTTTTATTGAATTATTTCTATGCTTCAAGTACCACTAGAGAATGTTATTTAAGGTATTATATTCAATAATTACTTAGCTGGAAAATATAAAAAAATTATGGTGAAGTGTTTAAACTTCGTCGTAGGATATCTCTTAGCACTCAATGAAGAGTAATATATTTCTAGTTTAAGGTTATTACCAAAAATTATTTATTCCTGAAGCTGGTGCCTTTGATTTCCCTGAGAGATGGTTTGGCATGAAAGGATGATTCATCCCATCTTTAAGGATTAGGAACTTCAAACAAAAAATTAATAAACTAAAAAAATTATTATTTCCAGTGGTAAATTACAACTGCCCAACTTATATAAATAATGTCTTCAAGAGGAGGTCGGAGATGAAGACTGGGAACATATGCATTGTCATGTGGATGATGGGTGACTTAATTGAAATTTGCCTGATACCCATCTTTTAGCTTTGCAAAGGATAAAAAATAACTGCAAAAGTTCTCATTTTCTTATAGATGCGAGAAAATTGAAATTGGGAAGTTCAGGAATGGATGCACAGTGATTTAGACAACTCCAATGGAAATAGAAATGCAGTAAAAATCAAAATATCTTGGGGGAAATATCTATTAGGACAATCACTATTCATGTGATAAATTCTAATGTGAAAATTAATGTCAATTTTCCATGAGAAAATTTCAGTACTGCATGCATATGGCCTGTAATTTCTGTTTTGTATTCAGTAGAGCAAGATTTCTGAAGCCAAAGGTGCTCATAGTAGTTATGGGGTCTGTAACTTACCTATTTTAGAGAACATTCCTGGGAAAGTTAGCAATACTAATAATTATGGTAAAAATATGGAGCACTCTTGCAATATATGGAGGCATGCTAATGCTTTCCTTTTGAATCAAATTTTAAGTTTTTGGGGAGCCTTTCCTCATTTGATTCATCTCCCTTAGGCTTAGGCAGCAGCTATTAGACTAAAGCTTTTACCTCAACGATGCCATTAATTATTTGGTAGTTGTGTGCATCCAAAACCTACCTAAACTGGTAGATAACCCAAATTAATGCGATGTAGCTACTTAATATTTATCAAATGACTATCATTCAAAAGTTATAATGAAAGAAGGAAAGCCTATTTAACCAGGAAGTTCACTCTTGGCATTCCAGAGATTTTTGCTTGGACCACTCAGTTCAATAAAGGAAACATTTCTTCTCGAATTAATACTGTATTGCAATGAGGTATATCACAATCCTCTACCGAAGTACCATTGTTTCTGGTCACTGTATCAGTCATTCATGGCAATTTCAAGTCGCAAATTCCTTTGAAGTTACAATGTAACAATTTTAGAGTAAAAATCATTCACCTTGAACAGGGTTTGAACCTAGATCCCTCAATGTTCAGCTGAGTGCTTCAGTCAGTTAAGCTACCAAGGTATCCTCCGTTAGGGATAATCAGGCTTTACTAAGCTAGGAAGCCAAGGGGTTGCAAGTATTGCTGAGCCATTGTGATTAAACATTGACAAAGTCAAGGTTGAAGGTATGGGATGAAAATATATGCAAAATCAAAGTTTATGCTGTTTTCGATAAGTATACCTATTTTGGAAGTGTTTTGTATGGCCTAAGTAATAGGGGCATATGAAGAAAAATTGCATTAGGCAAAGAAGCTTCCACAAGGAGGAGGGAATTTATAATTCAATTCTTCATCTTATGCCCCTAATAATTCTGAAACTTCCCTATTACTGACCATCCAGGTCCAGAACACTTCTGAGATAGGTCAACTGTTTCACCTCTTGAAGTTTATGAGCTCCTGTGTTAAATCATAGATTAGCTTCACTTTTTCATGAGGAATGCCTAATATTTACTTAATTTATATTAATTTTCATACCATAACTCACACTTATCACAATGATTTTCTAATTCATTCATTTTTTCACACTTCCTAATGATTATATTGTAACCCCATGCCAGAGATGTTAACTGAAGCTAGATCAGATGCAAACCTTACTTATTTCATGACATACCTACCAAATTCATTCCTACCTCCAGTTCTTAGGGTTGAAATATCTTGGATCATAAGTTGAAAGAAATGGAGGACCGGATGTAACTGAGAATAAAATTCAGATAATTGGAGAAAGGTAAGTTGGGTGCTGTGCGACAGGAAGGTGAATTGTAAGATGGAAGGAAAATTATACAAGTCAGTTTGGAGACCTGCGATGTTCTAAGGTGCAGAGACCTGGCCAGTTTTATGAGCAGAGTAAAGTAAGATGGAAGTCACTGAGAAGAGTAGGTGAGGTGGCTGTGCAGGGCAACAAATGGGACCAGGTAAGGAATGATAAATTTGAGGGACAATCGTAGTGGTGCCTACCCATAAAAAGGGATGGTAAAAAATGTTACAATGGTTTTAGACATGGGGAAGAGCAAAGAATCTGTTGTCAAAAAAGTGGAGAAGGAAGAATATGAGGAGGACCCAAGTTAAGTTGACAGAACAAGGTGAAAGAGGATTTGAGCGAAAGGGGGAGAAATGAGGAAGCTGTTAATAGGGATAAATGGAGGAGGACCATAGACAGAATCACCAACCCAATTTGATAAGGCTGAGAGAAAGAAAACTGGTATCCTTTGACAAAAAGTTTTGCTGGTGGACAAACAAAAATATAATGCTAAGCAGTAGAAAGTCGGTTCCTGACATAACTTTAAATTCCAGCAAAAAAAATTGCTGCGCGACTTTATTTGAAAATGATAAATACTTCTCTCATAATTGAAGCTTTATCCTTGTCCATTATTTGGATTGAGTGCGTAATTTTACATTAAACAATATATTCTGATGAACTAAATGATTTAAATAAACTAACAAAAACCTACAAAAATGATTTCACAAAATCCAAATTTTAAAGCTAATAATATTTAACCTTAAGGTGTATTAAGACAGAAGGACAACTTCCTTATATACATGTTTTTAAGGTGGAAGGGATGAAAGGGCAAGACCATGAGGAGTAAGGTCAAGTAAAGCAGGAAGGGGTGAAGGTTATTATGAAAGTGGATATATTTGATCAGCATAGCTTTGAATGCAAGATGTTACACCAGCCAACTCAACACCCTTTTACTCACATAAAATCATGGACTTTCATTCTTCTATCTATCCAAAGGACTTCAGTAGAAAGAAATAATAATTTAACAGATGGCCTATACTTATTATAATTGCCCTGTTTAAGTGATCGCCCAAAAATATATATGTAATGAAGTTTATTTATTCTGGTCTCCACTATGGAAGAGAAAATGTGGCATATTCATTATTTGGGCAGTTTGCTAAAAGCGTTTCATATCAATTTCTAAAAAATAAATTTGGTCTTTAAAATCACCAACTGCTTTGAAAAACTTGCAGGTGAAATGAAAAGACTATGTGGGCCCTATGAAGGAAAATGACATTTATTAACTTGCTATTAAAAATTGTTACGGTGTAAGTGGAAAAAACATGTCGACGTTGTAATATTCTGACAAAAGAACATGTTGGTGCTCTTAAAAATAACCATGAGGGTAATAGAAACTTTGCCACACGTCTGTTATCGTACGGCCAAAAAATTGATTTTTAATTAATCATTGCACTTAATAATTCACTGATGTGAGGCTGACTAGAAAATTGAAAAAGAAGCTACTCTTGTCAGAGTTCGTTTCCTGCTTATTCCCCTATCCTTTTAAATTTAATGAAACAAATTTCCTAACTACCTTTGTTACTTGACCTGTCTCCTCTTGTTCCTTTGCTTTACCATCTTGTGAAGGTGAGTATAATAAAATCGTTTTTCTGATTTACTGCACATGAAAATGGCAATGAAGCATTGAAACCCAGCTTGGATGAAATTACTTTTTTGTTTGTGGTACCTTTGCAAAGGTTAATTTAAATCTTTATATTGCAACAGAATACCACACAGTTTATAAATAACTTGATATATAAAGTCAAATAATCTGACTCAATTTCCTTAAAGGTAGAAAATCACTCTTATTTTGTTCTCACAAGAAGTGACGGAGTTCACAGCTTGAGGATCAAGCCTTACCACATCCCCAGAAGTGTTCTCCACCTCTCAAGTTCATTTAGTTTGATGTTCTCAATATTATGCCATGTCAATGCTCAAAAGCTTGTGGCAATGATCCGCATTGGCAAGGATAGAATAGAAACCTTTCCTAACAGATTTTTTTTAGATTTAATTTCTTAGCAACAGCAATGCCAGTCATACACATTACCACAACTGCAGAAGGTATGCAATCATGTAGCCTTTTGGTAAAAAGTAATATATTAATACTGATGTACCACAAATATCTATTTTAAATACTAAACAATTTCATCAGAGCATGGTCGCAAAAGCAAAGAAATACACAAGACAGAAGAAGCACACTTATGTTCCTAAGTGGCCCATGCTCCCTTAAAGAAATTTCATAAGAACTTTATTCCTGTATTTGTGCTTAATGCCTGGTGCAATAAATAACCAGCAACATTAAACCAGTTTAATTGAATTTAAATATTTTACTCAATCTATGAACTTTTTCCAGAAAATGCAAATTATGACATCATATAATTAGTTTCCTCTACAAACATTCAGCAACTTATGACAAGATTGGTATACTTTTATTTCAACTTACATTAAGAATTTAGCATGAACTAGTTTTTCAAAGTTCTTTCAGACGTTTCCACAACATGTTTATATGAGGTTCTTGGATTTTCACCGCATTTGTTACCTTGTACTGACAACAGCTTCCAGTTGGAATACTGGTGAAACTGTGGTCAGTCCAAATCAACAAACTGAGTGAAAACTTTATAAGTATGCAGAGCTCAAGTTTTTTTAATATACCTAGTATCTCAACTTAAAGATGGCAATACGACCTAATGTTGGCAAGGAACTAGGGAGAAGGAACATTTATACAGCAAAGAAATAAAAGAGGTATCAAGAAATTGTAAATCAAATTCTGAATTTTATGTAGGGTAAATACAAAAAAATGATTCCCTAGATGAACACATTCATTACTCCTTTGGTACATAAACTTAAGTTGTGGTAACTAACATACAGATAAGTAAAAATCAGCATAAAAATGAAATTATCACCTCAAATTTACTGTTTAAACTTTATTCATAAACATGAAAACATTAACATTCAAAACTTAAATAATATTACCTGAGAGATAAAATCGTTTTCATACCAATTTGGACGCAAAATAAAATTTGTATGAGCTGATGAACAATTGTTTAATAATCTCACTACTGCATTTGCTTACATAAATGCATAATATGGGACCAATGATTAATTATGGCTCAACATATTGAGAAAACGCATTTATAAACACAAATGGTTCATGTAATTACTATTGAAGTGACTTTTATCCATTGCCAAATGCAGTATTTTAACTCAATTACCAAAACTGTCTTCTCAAGTGGCAATGAAGATCAACAAGTCAACATGACAAGCCAAAGAAAAGATAAATACAAATTTTTACACTAGCAATCACTTTAACAGTGTATTTCCCATAGGCTAAATGTCCTAACATTTATCCATTATATCACAAATATTTGGCACATATATCCCAACAGTTGGCTGAATTCAGCTCAACATCTCTATTCAAGTGACAAGTTAACTCCCCTCCACTCACCCTATTCACTCTACCATTATCTTAATTAAAAGTAGCAATATTACCACACAAAATTCAACTGTTTAATTATTGATAGTCAGCTTGTACTTAAATGAATAGATATCCTCAATAAAGCTGTATTTAACAAAGACAGAAAAAATCTTTATTTAGCCAAGATCTTATCAAAATATCTCTGGAAGGTGGCCAAATCTGACTGCCATGCACATAAAATACATTGGCAATACTTTCACAGAATTTTAATGGCTTCTGACATAGAGCATATTTAAGAGCCCTGAAGAGGAGCAATCTTGAACACAACAAGTCGAAGAAGAAATAATAGAATACAATAAAATCCTTACAATTTATGCAAAACCACTTCACAACAAAATCCAAAACCATTTGGTCCCTTTCAGTCACAAAGAGATGCTTCTGCAAGCTTTTTTGCTTTACACTTCTACACCCTATATGACTAATTCTCATAAGTAAACACCTCGACACATAAGATTTACTTCATGTGTGTTAAACCAGTAATATGTTGAGTTAAATAGAAGAAAATGGCTAGTTCATTTGTGCAAAAGAAAATATTCCTGATTATCAAAACATAAATGCATTGCAAGGTCACACATGAAAATTTTCATAACATTCAGAGGATAGCCTTAGCCTGGTGGAAGTATTGGCCTCAGCTCTGATAAAATAACATAAGTGTGACCTACGCATTGTCTTGAGTAAAACATTCCTAAAAAAAATTGGAAATGCACAAGAGTGAATGACAGTCAAAATTAATTCACTATTGCATTTCAAATGATGGAGTAAAAGAAGATGTGAAATGCATTTTAGTACAAATATGTGGATTATAATCCAATAGATTACAAATACCTTATAGGATGATTATTTCTCACTAAAAAGATTGCACAAAATAAAATATTCAAGCAGGAACTTCAGCCTTCACAAGGTTAACTATTCTCCTTCTAGTAAAAATTTCTTTGGCTATGGGCAAAATCATATGTACAAATTACATTAACAATTATAATCCAGGTTACATATAAAGGTATTTCGAACACATTTCATCCTGAATGAATATGATATCGTCATAAACAATAACACCCAAACAATATGCCAAATTTGTCTCAATCTCCCAAAGAGTAAAAATATAAATGAAACATATATTCACTATTAGCAGTCATGAACTCTACCTACAATTTTAAAAAATATGCACCATACTCATTCTACAAAAATGTATACCTATATGAGCTGAGTCATAGCACATACCAAGAAATTTCTGACATGTGGGTTCATGGAAAGGCACACACAAGAGAACAATATAAAAAAACAGCACCCAAGTGCTACATACAGTAAATAGAATCTATATCATTGTCCCTACCACCTTCTTCCCCTGATTGAAGGAAGGGAATCCAAGTCCAATTCATGTTTCTTTTGCGTTGGCCACGGCTTTGGTGCTATGCTTATGTCATGGAAATATCATTTTACACATAAACATATCTAGCCTCTAAAAATCATATCACCAGGTCTTAACCCTAACCATTCCAACAGCAAAACTACACCCAACTAACAGCCTAAATATCCCTCTCAAATATAAATGACAGATTCAGGTGCGATGTGGTGACATTTCATAATGACATAGACAAAAACTTACAATTTTCTACTCAATAGAGATTTATTTTAGACTAGTTTCAATGTACTACACCATTTTCAAGTGCCTCAAAATGATGCGGTACATAGAAACTATTCACAAATAAATTTTTATTAAGTGTAAAATTGCAATTGTCTCTGTCATCCCTAGTAAATATCTAAAAGCCCAATAAATCAGATATATATATATATAATATTTTATATATATGTATATATATATATATATATATATATAATATTTTATATATATGTATATGTATATATATATATATATATATATATATATATATATATATATATATATTCTAATATTTTATATCATTCACTCTTGTGAACCTTTATAAAAACATACATTTCCAGAGATTTTATACACAAAATAAAAATTGCATTGCTTTATTCCTACTCACATAAGCAGAGCTAAAGCATTAACTAAAAAATAATCCCACTGTACAAACAAAAAAATGGCCTAATTGAAAATTTTTGCGTAAAACATGCCGGCATTTCCAGAAATAAAATCAAAAGATTAAAATTAACCTTCATTTCTCATTATTACAACCATCTTTTAGCAAAGAGCCTTATAGAAATTGGCTAATTATCTAAATAGAAGTTTTATTTAAAATTATAAATACCCATTAAGAACTGTTGGAAAAAAGTGTTCATTATTAGTAAGCACCACTGGTAAACTATTTCAACACAATTGGAAAGTGATTCAGTATGAATATGCACATATGCATGGCATACCAAATGCCATTACAAATATAATATTTCTTTATGGATCTGAAGCATTTAATTTAATGAAACAAAATTATTAAATGATAAAGCTTATGGCATAAACCACTTGCATGTTCCAGGGCATACATAATTTATGACCAAATTAAGTCCAACTATCAGAGTAAATGAATCACCTTATGTTATTCATATGCCACTAAGCTAATTTTTATTCTCATAAAATCAGTCACAGGGACTTAAATTCTCATAAGTTGCACAAGCAAAAATGCTTACCATCTCAAACAAAACAGAATCTAAGGACTAAAAGTCATAAATTGTATCACACAGTTGCAAATATTTGTCTAATCTTAATTCCCTGCAGACTATTTGGAGCATATTTTAAGGCCTAATTCCATCACATGCCAATGATATACATGCAGTAATATCACCAATTTGTTTTTTCTAACTTTATCCCAATACAAGTATTACTCATAGTACATCTCATTGACTACTTCATGTCCATCTTCATCCATAAAACTGCAAGGCATTAGTGGTGCCACACCAGTCCATATTAAGTTTACACCCTGGAAAAAAAATCTCTAGAGTAACATAAGTGCAGTTAAATTTAATGGAGTGAAAAACTTTTACTGTGTATATGCTCCTTTAAAGTTAAGAAAAGGTGATTTGACATAGATATTAGACTGATTCCAAATCTAAAAAGACTCTATTAGTCGCCATATATTAAGTTGGCTAGTAATTTAAATTTGCACACTGAAAAATGAACATTTTTATGCAACAATTTTATACTATAAGGGTAGAGAAAGAAACTTTGCAGTTCCCCATAAAGATTTATTACTTCAAACGACCATGGTTTCAATGCTGTGCATCATCATCAGGTGAAATACATGAAAAATTTCTCAACGTATATGGCCTGGCTCCCGGTGGCAGCGGGGTAACGTCCTCGCATACCAACCCAGAGGTCGTGGGTTCGATTCCCACCTAGGTGGATTTCCCTCCATCTAGGGCTTGGTTGTATGTGATTGTCGTCAAATGTCTGTAATGTAGGGTTAGGTGGAAGAAGGGACTATTAGTCCCAACCTCGCCCAATTAAGTCGATAAATAAATAAACTGGCTCCAAGAGGGGAGGAAGGTAGGGACAGTAAGGGAGAGAGGGTAAGTTGAGTACTGGTGCAGCAACCCATTAGTGGACTAGAAGAGGAGGGGGGGGGGGCTATTTTTCCGCAATGGCTTGACCCCCATTCAACGGAAGTGCAAAGTTCCTTTCTCAACCCTCTTCATGAAGGAATTCCACTAAGTTAAGCCTGAAACTCTTATGAATATTATGCTACTTTATTCCCATTAGAAAGTATAAAAACTTAGGAAAATATACACCATAACTTCATTAATTGTGATATTAATGCTCATAGTGTTTCATCAATTTCCCAACAATGCAGCTATTTCATATTTCAAATTTTTTATGAAAAATAACTATGCGAGTTTAATAATTTACAAATACAAGTACATCAAATTTTGCCCAGTATAATTTTCTATTAATGAGGGTACTTTTTAATCACAAGCAGTTTTAGATAAATTAAAAATGAAAATAATTACAAAATTAAAAATTAATTTAAAAGGTTGCCTACTAATTAAGTTCATAGAAAAAGTCATGGTAACATTATATTAATTTTAGCCAAATTTTCAAACCCAATTGCATCCAACCTAACACCGCCTACTTGAATCATCACTAAATCAATAATAAAATGACTAATAGGATGGACAAGACACATGTTTGATCCAGCAAGTGCTTGAGGGCTGCTGGATACTTGGTGCTACCCCATTAAGCGATACCTACCTACCTACCGTCCCAATCTGCCAATAAATCAAATAAACTCATATCAGGCATGCAGCATAATGTCCTCCTGAGGTCCCTTCATCTGCTCTGAAAGTATGAGCTGAAAGCAAAGTAGCTGACTAACTAGTAGTGGTAGATATGGTTACCCCATTTTTGGGCCCTTTGGATTTCATGAAATGGGAGATTTTACAGTATCAAGCACCACCATTTCAATAATAATTATTGGATTTAGGTTTGGATAAAGCTTTGTATAATACACAACAAAGTGGTAGAGTGGGACTGGAAGAATAATAGAGATTTAATTTAATTTGAAGGCAATTACCACAGCCAAGTGGTGTTCCCTCACGGTGATAACAAAAAATGTTGGGGATCACTTAACTTCACACCTTCTGCAACACTAGTACCAGCTTAATGGCACCTTCAATTTATGAATTAAGGATTCTAAACAATTACCTAGCACTGGATCCTCAGACCCCCCAGTTATTCCCACGCCATAGACAAACTTCCTGTTTGTCCTTAACTTGAGGATAATGGAGAGAGTTATCAGACTTAGTGATGCCAATGCTTAATTTTTACACACTTGTCAGAAATTACTCATAAAAAGTGGATAATTAACTACCACTCCACAAAACAATAAGTTTGATGACCTGTAACTTTAGAAAATAACACAATGGCACCCAATATTTTTTGGTGTCCTGTGCTGTGTTTCTTGATTTAATCGATTCTACATGGTGTATTATCAACCACATGATAAGTAGAAATGCATGGACATAAAACTCGCTTCACTTAGCGCACAGACAATTGGCCCATACCAGCCAGAAACTTTTCTGCATTGAGGCACCATAAAGAACGGAACATTTGAAAAATTAAGAGATGGAGAGGAGTCCAATTAATTAAAAACGTTACCCATGAACACATAAACATAACTAGTAATAGTACAATGCTTATGCTTCCCCATACATACACTTAGAGCCTAGGAATTGGAGTAATGCGACAGATCTGTAGGTAGTTAGGAACAGTGTCAAAGAATATTGACGGTTGCAAACAAAATACCAAACCGAAAAACAAAATAATATCCAAACGGACTCTTTGCTACAATGATAACAATTCAGCTTTAGCACACAAACGCTGTACGTAATTATATCGACCATTCAACATTGCCAAAATACAACTCTACTAAAATACCTAAATAAAATCCACACATTAGACGATTTGGTTTCATTAAAATAGAAACATTATTATCCAAATGGAGAACTATACATACCTCGCTGAAGGACAAATTTCATGAATAAATTCATTCTCCTTCAACTTTACTTGGCATGACTGAAAGTAGCACTCTTTATTTGAGTGCCAGTCATCGACATCGAAATGTGGGAAGAAGAAGTGTATTTCTCTAATTGCAGATTGTTCTGAATCTGAAAAACATGGCAAAACGAATGGGAAAAATTCACTTTCACTCCATGGCAAATTTACTCAGCCATTAGGACAATACTATCATTGCAACTTGGGGGTAGTAAAGATCATAGCATTTCAATGGTTTCCCAAGCGTTTGTAATTTGTTAGACGCACCTGAACCATGAGCGGAATTTCTGGTATCGGTAACTCCATATAAAGCTCTAATTGAATTAGGATACTCGGCTTTGGCTTGATAAACTTTAGCTGGTCCCAGGATGCGCCTCCACAATATTACAGAATTAAATCCAGCCAGAACGTGTACATGTACAGGACCGCTGTCACAGGCAAACATAAAATGTTAAATATTTGTCAAGCTAATAGGTAACTCATTACAAAACATCAGTCAAACCTGGCTAAAAACGTTGCCAATCTTTCATAAAAGAACTTTCCCCTGTGTTCCTTATAAAACTCTTCTGCTTCTTCCAGTGAAAGTTGCACCTCAGAGGTCTTGATCACAAAAAATCCACTTCGTAATATTCGATTTCTTATGGCCTAAGAATAAATCACCTATTATAATTACACTTCACAAGTAAAATTATAATATTATTTATTTTAAAAATGTTAACCTTAACTACATGAGGAACCTTGGTCGCATTCGGTTTGATGATGGCCAAAGTTAATTCTAAACACTTCATGTTCGCCGAATACGAAACAGCCCAGCTTAAGCTACGTTTTGTGTCATACTGACGTAGCCCAAAATAGAATTCACGGAGTCTTAATCCTAAAATCATAAAAACGTATATGCATTTCAGAAAACTTTTATCAATTCATTGAATCCATGGACAATCGATAAAAATTATAATTTTTGACATGGTCATACAAAAGAGTTAGAGATAATATCGAAATTGAAAATAAATAAACTATAACAAGTCAAAGGTTAAACCGTTTGAACCAAGGACGAAGGTTTGTAAGTTTACTACGGTTCCGCATTTATCTATAAGTCCAGTGGGTTGAGTGGCAGCACATAACCACAATTTCTTGAGAATCACTAGTGTGCAATGATATTCAACGTAAATATGCAAGAAATAAAATAATATAGGTGGGCAAGCTCAGTAGAAAACTCGACCCACAATTTCACTATTATTTATTTTACCATTAAATTCATAAAATGAAACTATATACTCCGGCATTCAGGTAATATAGTTTGATTTTTAAGCCGAAGGTGAACGCTCAAAAACAAATTTTATAGCGCGGTAGGATCCTTTGGCTTTAAAATCTGATCGCCATACTTGAATTGATAAACATAGCGAGAATTCAAATTTAAACCACATTTTATAACCTTTTCCGTTCAATTTTTTTGTAATTCAGCGGAAGGAAGCACTGAGCATTTTTTAAGGCCCTAAGCTAAAAATTAACATAACATTCTACAGGAACGTCTCTCTCTCTCATAGCAGCTAATTATCTTCAAAAGATTGAAGGCCAGTTGGATAAGCAATGACCGTCGATACGCATCCACCCAACAGCCTTGGAATAAAAAAACAATAACGCTTGACTGTGGTTTGTTCAAATTAAAAGGATCGATCAGTAGCACCAACATTTGAACGATACCTCAGCAGCGAAATGATCGAGCAACCTGGAATTGAACGCAGAGATTGGCATTTTCAACCAAGAGTTTGATCTTGCCACTTCTTGGAAGGTTATACACTTTGTTATCAATGCGGGACGTATATGATGTTGGTATAAGAGTTGAAATTCTACGATAGAGTTGAGCATCGACCAGTTAATTCTGCTGCTAAAGACACACAAAATGTTCTGAATATTTGAGCTGAAATTTCTTTAAATAATGTAATTCTAACTTAACATTTGTGTTAAAATCAAAATGTGAAATAAATCAAAATGGACTGGGGCATGGGAGAAAGCTTTTGAAATATAGCCCATACCACAATTACAAGCTTCCAGTGGCCAAGACGATTAAAAGTCTGTCCAGTTCGTGTGTACACGTACTCATTGGCATGAAAATAATGTGAAAATCCACCGCAAAATTACTACCTAAAGTGCAGCACTATTCCATATGTTACACAATTTCGCTTCAAGGAACTCCTGTCTATTTATCGTTTCATGTTGGAAATGCCGTTATAATTTAGTTTTTCAAAACTTTTCCTACAAGTAAAATTATTTGAGTTGCATAAAAATATACAAAAATATCAACTACGGCGCTCGATCATCAGCCCTAACATTACTTACTTACCTTCAATTAATTTATAATGATTTGTAAATGCATCTATCGGACGACATTTATATTTAAGGCAGTAATAATTAAAGATCGAATATACAACACATTTTAGATACGTTTATAGTAAGTATTTTCAATGTGCAACAAACTTAAGCGAAGTATAGTAATAAAACTAAGAGTAATTCTGAAGTCATTAGCTTTGGCTAAAAATTGTCGACTAAAACTATTTCCCGGGCAAGTATTTATTGGAAGGGTACGTTACATAATTGGTGATTACCCACCAGATATTTGTCCAAAAGAGAGAAAATACGGCAAAATTAGAGAAAAAATGTGTTATTCTTTGTTCCAAACCAGTCACTTGAAATGCTAATGCCGAGATGAATTTTCTGAAATCGATAGCAATTTATATTAGCCGTCTTCTGGGCACCTTGGTGATGCTGGTACATACATGATACCTGTTGATGCTGGTAAAATTTGAAAGTAGGCGTAAACTTTTGACTACATGGGCATTTAACTTTGGATTGTTTTGGACCATAACCTCGAGTATTAAACTCGAGGTTATGGTTGAGTCCTTGGAGCAGTTTTCACATGTTACGTATACGAACAATTCCCCGCGGAACCGGTTCTGAAACTCCTGGCTGGAAAAAACCATGGAAGAACAAACAACTAGTTCATCAGCACTGTTCAAAAGAGAGGTATAAATTATGAGTAGGTTGGGTAAATATAAAATGTATTCCCATTAATCTTTAGGATTGGAATCCGTGCAAGTAATTAACAATATCATGCGCAACCAACTTCCAGAAGTTCGGGTACTCTAACTGAGCTACGGCTGCAGCAATTGCCTTGCGACAAACAAGCATAGTAAATATGCTCGAATTTTCATATGCCATACATGCAGTAGCTTGCTCCTCTCTCTAAAACGAAGCTACGAGACCGCGAATATGTCTTCATTCGTCTATTTTGCAGCATCGCAGACTTCCCAATCAGATGCAGAACGCCAGCGCATTAATTGCCAAACTCATCTTTTGTTGCTTACCAAAATGTTACTGGATTTTCAATATTTTTAAACTAATTTTCAAACATCATTCGTTAGTACCACGTTGTGAAAGTCTGAAGATTTTTCTTTTTATTTATTTAATCACAATTAAAATACTAGAATTATTTTTAAAGTTATAAACAATTGGAACACGGATTCGTTTCCTTGCCCATTATTCATGATGCTATGCAACAAGCGTAGATATTGCCCATTACTGGAATGTTGTCTTTCTATACAGCCAATAAATGTATTTCCAACGTATATAATAGCTGACGCTTGTAAATTAAAGTAATTATATCCTTTTTATAGCGAAACACGCCCCAAGTCACTTTGACAACAACAAATTCGTTCCTGTAGATGTCGATCTCAGGAGAAAAATTTCTACATAATGATATATATAAGTTCGGTTATACGTGAGACTTAAGCTCCGTGAACAAATTGAAGAGACATTACTTATTCCCGTGAATGTCCTGTTTCTCTGCCTCAATGGTTCTTCTTTCTCACGAAATTTTTTAATATTTTTATCCTTTGAGGGTTACTGCTATTGGAAGTCCAGTATTTCTTTTGATAAAGAGCTTCGATGCCTTGATTGAATTTTCAATGGTCTTCATTTTGATATTCGCAAAATATGTCAAAGTTTGTCGCAGATATCACAGTGGTGCAGGATCGTGGCTTCCTTTCACTAATACTGTTTGTGCTTGAGTGACAATGGCTAACAATAATCTTCAGAAAACCCCTAAGGGCCATACCCTCCAATTGGTAAATGATATTGTAAGGCATATAAAACGTAGGTTGTACTTTTCGTGCCAATGCATACACACGTAACTTAGCCTGGCCAGAACTCCCATTTCATGTCGATTTGCTTATCGTGGCAAAGGGCTAGGCAGCTGAAAATATGTTTGATCATTACAGACTACCACTTTCATGGGCACGATTGAAGCCATTGCAACTGTCGTCATGACCCTCCGAGCATGAGGCCAACGGGGACCAAGGTAAGGATTTTAAAAACAAGCGGTGACTTTGAACAATATCTAACGGAATAAACCCATTAAAATGTATGTCAATTAGGTAGATGGTGCCAACCAACTTGATACCATTGCCGTATGCAGCAGTGCTGTACACATTCGTGGTTCAAGAAGGACATGATTCAGACACAGGTGCACTCTTATCGTCCAATTAAAGATGTGCTCAGATAATTTTGAAATAATTCATAAGTCTAAAAATAGAGTTAGACTACAGGCCCTCTATTATAATAAAAAACATTTTGGAAGCAAATGTAAGTAAGTTATGACAAGTTTGGCTCTACCTCCCTGAAAACCTACATACCTATTATTCTACCCGGCTTTCGACCGGATGATATGACATGCGGTACATAATGGCCTACGCACTTTTTTATCAAATACTTGACTCTGAATACGAATTATGAAACGTATGACAATTTACTAACTTGAAACGAAACGACTTTACGGGCTTCGGGTGAATTAAATTCAGCAGAAAGGAGCAGCGCGCATGCGTTAATTGCAGAATCGTTCAATATTATTTTCTGAGTCAACCCAAAACATTGGAATTTTCAAGTCGGTGCGAAGATTCTCTCCTCTCTACGTTCGTATCTTGTCGGAGATCTCCTTCCGAGATCATTGACGTTTGTTCGGTTTAATCTATGCGGTTTTGTCAAGGTTCAATTAAATGTCATTTAACAGTGTCCTTCCATCTGCTCTACTGTGTTTACACAAACTTATTATGCCGTGCTATGTGGTGTCGTGTGGTTTATTTTCAATGAACATAGCTGTAAGCGAAGTCTTGAGATCGCGAGTGAATTAATATTTTCAGTCACGCGTGGGTGTGATTTACTGAAAATAAAATAACTGGGGCAAAAATTTTCTCCCCAAGGCGACTTGAAGGGCATTGAAGTGAACATGTTCTAGTGGGTGTTTCATGGTGACAGATTAATTTTGTGTTGACGCTGTGGAATACGTGCTGTTTATGGTTTAAAAGTTAATTTTTACTGTACTTCAGAATTTTACCGTGTAAACGACGTCTGTTACTGTATAGTGATTATTTGTTATTGTATACATCTGGTAGGTCAAGTAATAATTCTGTTTTTGGCAGTATTCATCAACTGTTCACCTCCTCTCGAGTGGATCCTGCGTTTCAACGTTCGGAAAAAATATTAGCGACACGAATTTGAACACATTATATCGTGTTCATCAGCTAAAAACTTGTGTTTTGGTTCCTTGCTTAACACTGGCCCCGATTGTAAAGAACTTAGGTTTAGGTGGTGGCATGAGGGCCGATCTGCAGTCTTTTATACGCCACACCTCCTCTGACCACTTCTCTGAAGGAAAACGAGTTAGAAGTGCCTGGCTGTAGCAAATCATCGAGATAATGTTCGTGATTTCAATGTTAACCTTTAGGAACGAGCCTTAGTAAAACTCGGGCGGTGCTAGGATCAGACATACACAGTTATCACTATTTTACACCTTTCACATTTTACCCTCTGCTGGTTAGTGAGATGATCGTTTTATATTAGATTCAAACAAGTTTAAACTAATTTGTCTGTGACTGTTGGAATATATATTTTACACACTGTCGAAGAGAAACGATAATAACGTTCTGGAAATAAGAATCAAGTATTTTATTCGTTTATTTTCAGTGCAAATGTTAATTTCAAAAGCATACCGCAGTTACATCCCATGAAGGTATATCAAGAAGCATTCTCTTGAGTACCTTAAGTTTCTGCTGTCCTAGGTGTATAGGTACTTAGTGTCTATTGTACTTTTTCAGTGTTGTATTTGTTCTTCTGCAGTACTTAATTGATAGATTTCTAATAGAGATTAATTTTACCATTTGTGTAGGCTGTATTATTTTCTGCAAAGTAGTGAAGTTTATATTGCTATCTACAGCCTCTCAAGATAGATCTGAGGCCATATGCTTGAAATTTCAGCGGTGTGAATAATTTTCTTTGTACTTAGTAATATTGTGAGTATATTGCCTCGTATCTTGTTTGAAAAATACTCGTAAACGGCGAAAGGTATTTATAGGCGAAGAAAGGTCAGAGGAGGCCTTAAGGCATAAGTCAAGATGGCAGGAGATGTTGGAGAAGGAAGGAAGGGCACTGCCTGTCGGGGAGATCAACATGTGGGTACCATCCAGCAACCCCTGAAGGAATCTTTTGGTAAGTAGGAGAGATCGGTTGCCATGCACTCAATCGTACACATGAAGAAAGGCAGAAATTCAAATACTTTCAATTGTATGTTTTTCACTAGTATGATCAATATGATTTTAAATATCAATATGTTCATTTTGGATTGTAAAGTTTGACAAATTCTGCATCTTGCCAGAGTATACACAAGGTTTACACTTAGTATAATCCGGAGCATGAATGCCAGAGTATGCACTTACAAAAGTAAGAATATTTAAAATTAAGTCAGCATGTGCAGAAATCATAAAAAACACTTTAATTTTTTATTCTGTGAATTATACTGTTACAGGGTCAACTGCAAAACAATTTATGCCATTGATAGTTGCTCTTGTTGGTCTCCCCGCACGAAATAAAACTGCAATTGCTCACAGCCTAGCAAGGTACTTGTGCTGGATAGGCCATTCTGCTAGAGGTAAACTATTGATATCTTATATATATTTGTCTTAATTTTTATAAAATGGGTCATTCCATGTGAAATCACCTAATTTCACAAAGCTATGTGCCCTTGTCTCTCAGATTTAAAAAAAATGTTTTTCTTGTACAGGTGTACTTGAGTCATAATGAAATTATTTTATTTAAAATGTATTTGTGGTAAATGATTTCTGTATTTATTTTTAAAAAAAGGTTGTTTCATTCCAAGTACATTCTTTCTGTTTCCACGGTAGAATGTCTCTTTTGTGTGTACTACCACTGAAAAAAAATTGCAATGAAAAGCCCACTCCAGAATAAGAGTGCTGGTAAACAGTGCTCATTTGTGGGAGAATATTTTTTTTGTATATATGTTTAATAATATTTTTTCTGGAGCATGAAAGTGAGGAATACTATTCCATGTATGAGGAGATTACACTGTGTCCAAGTCACCTAGAAGAGTTATGCAGTGAGATTTCAGAATTGGATAAAGTTTTTATTGTTGTAATAACAAGTGTGCATTGTGAAATTAGGCTATGCTAAATTATAAAAGAACAGGAAAAAGCCTTTAATGTTAGATTATGCATTGGAATTAAATTTTGGCAGTTATTACACTTGTCAGCAGTAAGGGAATATATGAAAGTTGGAGGAGTTTGAGTCAGAGCCCTTTTGAGCCAGCCCAGCACATGCCTTATAAGCTAAGAGCCCACAGTTCTGTAGTGTTTTCCCTTTTTTGGTATATGACCATAAAAAAGTTTCTCCTACTATACGGTTTACCATGCTGACCAAGTCACAGTAAAAGTTTGACCTCCATGCACTCTTGCAAGGATGATTATGCTTTAATAGCCATCTTTGCTTCCTTAGAGAACTCCCTTTTTATAATACACATTATATAAACATCCATTCTTCTGTTCATCGCATATCTTTTAATTTGTTCATCTATAGTGGATACCATCATTCATAAAAGTTCTGTCAACGTAGGTATGCAAAATCATCAATTGATTTAATGAATTCACCGTGTACATTGACAACGTAATCTTTATTTCCTTAGTGCATACAACTATTTTCTTTGTGGATGTATGCACCCTTGGTTTCAATTTCTCTGTTACCTCACTGCAGCTCCTCTGATCACCCTGTGGATCTTAAGGGCTCTCTACCGGCAACATTGGCAGGAAAAAGAGGCAATCTTTAAATTTCACTTCTCCAGTCATTACACCCAACTTACCCATGGATTCATCTTGGACAATGTCATTATAATTTGTATGATCATCGTCGTGACAATTGGAATCATTTGATGGTTTCAGGCTCCCCCTTTTGGAAGTTTGTCTTTGCAAAATGGTTAACCTATGTATTCTTCCTTTAAAATTTTATCATATAAAACTAGTTTCAATGTATAGGTATCATTCTCAGGTACTCAATTTTTACCTGAGTTGATGTTGAGATGCATATATATACTTCTATAGGGAGGGGAAGGATATGAAGGGTTGAGGTCAAGATAATATAGGATTTCCACTTATATATTTATTAATATAATATAATAATTTATAATCGAGAGAGCTTTTCAAACAATATGTCCTTTACAAAATGTCCCTTCATCAAATTTCTCTTTGTCTCCAGCTCTGCTCACTTATCCTTCTTCCTCCATTTTTACATTGGGTGTAGCAACTCTTGGTGTAATCACTCCAGTGATTCTCCTCCTACAGGTGTATGTATGTAAACCTTCATAGATATGCGTAAACATTTTGTGCCCGAGGTTGACAGATATTTGCGGAAAGTACTTTTACGTGAGAAAAAATTATGGAAGAATACTGTGTTCCTCATTTCAAATTTGGCATCCTTTCGGGTTTATTGCAAAGCAATCTTCCAAAGCAAAGTTCCAAATGACTCTTGCTCTTGCTTTACTGTTTCAATACATTATTTTATAGTATTAAATAGCTTTAACTAGGCATTCTCTCTAAACCTCTCTCAATTCGGGTTTATTGCAAAGCAATCTTCCAAAGCAAAGTTCCAAATGACTCTTGCTCTTGCTTTACTGTTTCAATACATTATTTTATAGTATTAAATAGCTTTAACTAGGCATTCTCTCTAAACCTCTCTCAAATATCCACTATTTATTCTATTGTATGCCTTCCCCTAGGGAATAAATGCACAATATTATGCTCACTATTTTTCCATGTGATTTTTCCATTGCCCTTGATTCAAGCATATCTGTATGTAAACCTCTGGTAGCATTCTTACATTATTACCTTCTATATTTTTGCCTTTTAACCTCCATAGTTTATGCATTCTAATCCATCCTGCCCCTTACTTTCTCCTTGATCTACTTCCGAAACTATCTAGCGTTAGCAGTCTTTCCTATTTCCTTTCTGTACTTTGAAGCACTTTCTGTTACATCATAATCATTGAAACTTTACAAAATGTTAGAATTACTTGTTTGTCATGTCTAAAACTGGATATGTTTTAGTCAAATATCTTGAGGTATATTATCCAGTATCTATGCACATAAGTGTTATCATTTTGGAATGGTCTCTTTATTTTTTTTATTTTTAGGATAAAGAAAGATTCATGCTCGGTTGGTTTTTATTTCTTGGAAAAATCTTTCATGGACCTTTTTAATGTATCTCACCCTCGAACAGAAAGGAACTGAATTAATTCCGTGGTTTATGTGAAATCCCATTATGTTAAGATGCATAGTGAAAAGCAAGCTTGGCAAAACCATTATTTTGTGCAAGCAGACACTTGATTCCGCTCTTGGTCGTCAGTCAAGATCTTCAGGACAAGTTTTGCGAAAAGTTTTCGCATCGCCAGATGTTCAGATGCATGATGGTGTGCACTAGCATCTTATTTATGCCAATACAATCTGCAATCATGCACACACTTAACCGATGGTCTGAATATTGCACACGCCAGGAAAAATTGTTACTGATACTAACAGGAAAAATTGTTACTGTTACTTATACAAACCTTGTACGTTCATCAGATGTGCCCCATCCAAATTGGTAGAGCCTCAGTTGATCAATTACTCGTATTTGCAATTTAGGAGGTGCAATGATTCTATCCAAAATATTACTTGCTGTGTATTGTGATGGGTCACATACTTTCTACTCACTTTTCCTTAAATGAACTTTGGCTTTTCGGAACTTGCTGTAAACATGTATGATTGAATTTCAGAAATACCTTGCTCAAATTGGGCTTGCCTGAAAAATTACAATTTTTTTTCAGTTTTCAGTGTCAGTGATTACCGCCGTAAATGGACAGAACAGTATGATAACCATGATTTTTTCTGTCCTGAAAATGAAGATGCAATGGAGTTACGAAAAAAATGTGCTCTAGAAGCAATGAGAGATGCTGCTAATTGGATAACCTCTCAGCATGGTGAAGTGGCGGTAAGAAAATTGGCGGGAATTGGAAAAGTGGCGGAGATAATTCATTATGGGATACTAACCTATTAATAGCATGAATGACTAACATACCACATCATAATTTCATTTTCTATATGTTAACACATCCATAGATATCTTGGTAGGAATTTCATTATATATTGAAAGATCAAGTGTTGGCCTTTTCAAATACTTAGAGAATAAATGATTATTTGCCCAAACTGCATAAGCCATGAGTAAGATTTTTATGCATACATTTTGGAACTCTTTTGTCCCCAAATGCTTTAGGTCAAGACATATTGTAAAGACTAAAAACATTTAACAGTTATAATTTTATTTTAATACATTTACTCAATAATTTGTCAAGCAGCTCATTAATTAGTATTTTGGTCATATTATAGGTTATGGATGGAACCAATTCAACTAGATCCCGAAGGCAGAGTATATATCAGATGTTCCACGAACAAATGGGCTGGAAAGTTTTGTTCATTGAGTCAACAATTGATGATGAAATCATATTAGCCAGAAATATGGAGGTAAATGTCAAATTTTTATTAGAGATTATTAAATAATTTATTGTAGGAAATAAAATATTTCTAAATGATGCATTAAGCCCCTGTTTCTTACTATTTATAGATACCATGCAAACCATGAAATCTTTTAGGACATTCCAAAATTAAAAATTGTCTAATTGCCTTAGGTTATTGGTAGGTATTTGTCAGCCCCGATGGCTGCGGGGTAATGTCCTTGTCTGCAAACCCTAGGGTCGCGGGTTCGATTCCCGTCTGGGTGGGATTTCCTCCACCTAGGGCTTGGGTGTTTGTAATTATGTCCATTGTTATCACTATTAAAAGTCCGATGTAAAAGGCTAAAAGGTGCTGTTTTTGGACTAAGAATGAATAAATAAGTAAGTTACATCTTGAAGCCTCACTTCAGAATACATAGTATGTACTTGTATAACTAGTTATCTCGTCATGACCCTAGAATTTTTCTATCTTCACAGTGTCGTATTTAAAAGTTTTCACTTTTAAATATTCACGTTCTCCCCAACTTTTGATTGATGACCAAAAAAATTCACGTAATATCATTCACAAAAACTTTTGAAAGAGGTTATGTTCTTTGATAAATTTCAGTGCCATATTGAATGTATCACTAACCATCATCATAAGTAATTAATTTGAGGGTAAATTTGTAGCAGCTCAATAAGCTTAACTGTTCCCTACCAATGTTTTCATTTTTTCATTGTTCATTGTACTTATGCCTTTCATTTTGTAATTGTGTCCAATTAAGTTCCTCCTCCTTTTTAATATAATTTATAGGATTCTCTCTTCGCCCACACATCAAGCACCCCACGAGTCCATTTATTTGTCTGTCAATCCCTTTTATTTTGATCATTCTTCTGTGGAACCATGTGGCCTCCAGTTTTCTTTTCTTTGTGGCTCTTATTGTCCATGGCTCACAACAATAGAAAAGTAAACTTCATGTATCAATTTCAATGAATGACCAACTACCTTCTGTCTAGATTAGTGTCATTAGCTGTGGTGTATTTTCCGAGGACACCTTCTCGGCCATCCCTACGCAGGTTACTCTCTCCACTCTGTCTCTTTTTCTTCCTCCAATGCCAATGGTCTTACCTTCTAAATGGCAAAATTCTTACACCTGTCCCAGTGTGGGTTTCCCTCGACTAACTTGAAGATTATCTCCTTACTTCCATTGCAGGCAATTTATTTGATTTTTTAATTGTTTTTATTGAGGTTGTACTTGTTCATTCCCTTCTCCATATAGAAGCTCATAGTTCCCTTATCAGGTCTTCTTTCTTCTCCATGAGTATATCTAAGTCAGTCACAAACCCCAGAATACTTATCTTTTATTTTGTTTTATGTGAGCTTTTCATCTTTTCAATTTTCTTATTAATTGCTTCCTCAATTTATTTGAAGGTCAGTGGTAATAATGAGAAAACCTGCCTTTCCTTATTTTAGTCTTTTCTCTGTTCTCACTGCTTATAATCATCACCACCTAAACTCTCAATAGGGTATATTAAGCTTCTGCATTGTATTCAATAATTTAGCATTGTAAGTGATTTATTTTCTTTTAGGATACTTTGCATGATATTCCAGTTCACATTGTCAAAAGCTTCCTCCAGATACTCGAATGCTTGGCTGGTCTTTCTGTATTGTCAACTCTTCATGGTCTGAGAGCAACCAGTAGATTCTCTTGTTTCTCATCTTCATCTCGTATAAATTAGTCCTTATCTTCCATTCAGTTCTTCAGTAGGTTATTATTATTTTCCTAGAAACTGCGGGAGATGCCACAACAGTAACTTTTAGCAGAGTCATCCGCTAAATGTGTGTTATAATGCAAAAAAGTCAAAGTGTAAAAATCATCCCGGTCAAGTGAAATGATTTTTTTACTCCGAAATTGTTGTACTGTAATATTCTTATTTTGAAACGTGAGCAGTCAGACTAATGGTTCTTAAGTTTTCACATTCATTTGCCCTTTTCTTTTTAGGTCTTGGGACCAGTATGCTCTCCTTCAAGTCCAACAGTATTTATCCTCCCATAACAAGTTAGATTATATAACTTGGCTATAGCCATACTTCCTAAATTTATTAAAGTGCTGAGAATATTTCAGCAATCCATGGTGATGTCTTTTACGATAAATTCTTCACTACAGAACCAAATTCAGATCTGATATTGTAATATCTCTTCCCAGCGTCATCATCTTTTTTCACTGTTCTGGGATGTCTTTTGGTTCCCTCATAAAGATTCTCCAAATACTTACTCTTTTCATGTTTATTTTATCTCTATCGTCATTAAGAATTCCCCCAATGCTGTCCCTAGTTTATAACTTTGCTGCAATCACTGAAGTAGCATTTCACAGTTCTATAAGCTGTTTCTAATGTTCTCTGGAAGAGATTATGTTGCACTAACTCACCCAGATTCTTTATCCACCCCTCTCTCGCTTTTTGGACTCTTATCAATACTTAAACTTCAGTTAGATTTTTTCCTTTCCTTGATCCCGCAACATTTGTATTTTTTTTCTTCTGCTGCCCTGCTCTACTGTGTCGAGTATTTCATTTGTAAAGAATGGCATCCTTTCGATAAATCTCCTTTACCCTGCAGTTTCTGTTGAGGCTTCCAATAATCCAACTTTTTCTGTCATACCTTCTCTCTGTGATTGATCTTGTGTTGCTGAGATTTACCATTTATTTCTGTATTGCTCATTGGAATGACATCCTTGACTCAGTTTTATAAACATTGTAATGCAGTTAATTATTTAAATATGGATGTAACGAATAATATCTATTAAATATCAGGATTGTACCCAATGGTGGTGCTATCATCATAGCTGCAATGACCACATTTTTATATGAAGTCATACTGTTTCATGTCCATAATATGGTCAATTCATAGATTGATTTCCAGTGGCCATGATATTTTGTATAAAACATTTTATTCCAAGCCCTTTTCAAAAGCTTGGTATCCCCTAGATCCCTTACAACCTGGATATATGAATGAGCATTAATGCATGTAAATACATGCCTTTGCAAATATCCACACACACACACTAAATTATCTTTATTTATTGAAGAATCACCCAATGCAATGCATTACAGCACAATTGATACTTGTTGCAGGACTATTATCAATGTCTCAAAAATGTCATGAACTTAGAAATTGAATGTTTTTGAAATTGTTTTCAGGTGCGCCTGAGAGTTCTTGCCTGGATTTATAAATGCAAGTATTTTATTTCTTTTGTTAAGGAAACAAGACTCAACAGTCCTGACTACAAGGAGATGAGTAGAGAGAAAGCCATTAATGACTTTCAATTGCGAATAAAGCATTACTTAAATCTATTTGAGACCATAGATAACAAGAATGAGGGAGATTTAAGCTACATCAAAATTACTAATGCTGGTAAGCATTGCATGTTTGTTTAAGGCAGTATTTGTATTTATCAACTGGTCACTGAATGCATGCATGTAATTGTTGAATGTCTTCCAAGCCAGGAGGTATATGATCTAATGTTATTAGATACTGCTATTAATTGAACAGGATGGTCGGAGATTTGGCCAATTCATTGTGTGGTATTATAGAGCTGTATTTATTTTAACATGCACTAGGTGTGCAGTGTCCATGTCTGATGAGCCTTGAGGCCAACTTGTTCTCACACACACACATACATAAACAATGTCATAGACTAAAAATTAAGGGAAAACTCATTCATAAAGTTTAATTCATACAAAGCCAAATAGTTGGTTGTGCCTGAAGAGTGCTCTCTATGACATTGGGTAATGCAATATTATGAAATGATGGAATTAAAGAACTTGTCTCCCATAGGTAAAAACACTCTTTTTATAACTCAAAAGAACTGTGGCATTTGTGTAGTAATTCAAGCTTGTATTTAATTATTTGAAGAGTGTTGAATACCTCAGGAAGGCATTACAGATCCTCTCACTATGCATGATTAATCCCAACTGTGGTCCACAGTACATTGTTGTTGTTATGCTGATGTGAAGTCAAGGTTGACCTCTGAAACCTCCAGAAAAAATAACTCTCTGGCTCAAAATTGAAGAAAAAGAATGGAATTAAAGGAATTTTGTCTTTTTTTTGTAAGGTTACTCAACAACATGAGTATTTTTGGAAAGGAGCAGTGAACATCTTACTTTTAGGCTGCAGTCAGGGAAACAGCCATACTTTTCATATTCTGGCTTTAGGTTTTCTTTCGCTGGTCCTCATTTCATTCCATGCAGTGGTTACTACTTTTTGCATCATAGCTATTGAAAGGGAAGGAGAAGTCATGGGCTCATCTATCATCAAACTTTTACGTATTTGGAAATCAACTGCTACTTTAGTTCCAATTTGGACGGTAAATCTTTTTCTATTAATTCAATAATTGTTTTGTAATGTTTTAGTACTGAATTACCTGGTATTACAATAGCTCATTATTTTCTCCTCTCTCTAGTCATGTTAAAACTGTCACTGTACGTTTGCAATAAGAGAACATTTTTAGCTGGAGCGAGCTATTTTGAAATGCTGTCATCTGCTGCTTTTATTTCTTATTCTTACTGGCATTTGACCAATACTTGGAAACTCCTCATTTAGCCCCCCTTACATATAAATAGGACACATTAGCAAATACAAAGTGGATAGGTTTCCCCTTTGTAACCTTAATTGTTTCTCAGCGAAGGCTCAGTTCATGTTATTCAATCAAAATGCTTCTTGCAACCCCTGAATGTTAACATGTGGCACCTCTGAAATTATAATGATATTTTTGTCATTTGAACAATAAATAGCATAATAAAAATAGTAGTAGTAGTATTTAGGGGAGGCAACCGACAGCTGGGGTCATTTGCGCCATAATGGATGGACAGGAAAGGATGAAGGGTGGAGAGAAACCCGGTGTTGGCATTAGCCTACTCTTTACGAAAGAGCACCAAGGGGTCTGCAGCTTAACATCCCATCTGACGGACGGCGTACTCACTCAAAGTGCCCTCCACAAAGCACCTCAAGTAGGGATCGAGATACCTCTGAAAAATATTCAACACCGCCGGGATTTGAGCCCGGGCCCTCTGGGTGGGAAGCCAGTACGTTGGCCCCCACACCATCTAGATCCCCCACAATAAAAATATTGTATTTATTTGTCCGGAGATTTGTTGCATATTCATACATACACAAATATATGACACATCAGATATAAATTTCACAATTTAGAAGAAATGCAATCTATATGTATATCAATACGCTAGTATGTTTACGTATTAATTGGTTAAGCCGGAATTGATGCGTAGTGGTAATTCCAGGTATTCATTTACAGAATTTAAAATATTATTTTTTAATAGGTTGAACAGCTTTTTCTTTAAAATAGGTACTTTTGTTTTATATTTGATTTCATGGAGAAGTTTATTGAATAACCTTAAGCCCATTGCTTTGGGCCCATGAGCAGGTATTGTGTGTTCGGACAAATGGCTGGTGCAGGTCATTTCAGGACGTTGTGTAGTGACTATGGTAATTACAGTTGAACTTGTACTGAGTAATATTACCCTTTGTATGCAAGATGACATTAAATGTATATATGCAAGGTACTGGTAATAAACCAAGTCTTTTGAAGAGAAGTTTACATGGTGCATCGCAAGGAGCATTGCTCAAAATGCAGATAATCTTCTATTGGATTTTGAAGATTACGCTCACATGGGGAGAGGAACCCCAGAAAAGGATACCAAAGGTAATACGAGAATAAAATTCACCTCAGTAAATGGATTGAAGGACCTCTAAATTTACAGAATATCTAATATTTCTAATGAGGAACCATAGGGAACTTAACTTTCCACGTAATTTGAAAATGTGTTCCCCCCAAGACATGTTTCTATGCAGGATAACTCCCAGGAATTGGGTTCTGGAATTTTGGGGAATGCTATGCCTCCTGCATCTACTGAGATTGCAATGGAAACTTTGTTTTTATTAGTGAAATAAATCAGGCTGGACTTGTTTAAATTGGGTTGTAGGAAGTTAAGAAGACACCATTCATTGAAAATCTGAGTTACTTCAGCTGCTATGTCAAACTGTCCACTGAGGAGGCTGACACAATAATATTTGTATCATCAGCATACAGTAATGGATCCCTATTCCCTTAATAAACTTAAGCTTATCTGGTAGATCATTGATATAAATTAAAAATAAAATAGAGCCAGGTACAGAACCCTGAGGGATACCCAGTGTTACTTCTCTACGAGGAGAAACAAATTTGGAGCCATTTCTTAAGAGCATAACGGTGAAATGTCTGTTTTGAAACTGCTCTAGAGTACCCGCTAAGTGATAATTCAGTTAAAAAACTTGGCTTAGTGCAGTGTGATCTTTGATGGCAGTTGTGACATTTTCTCAAGGATGAAAAATAAAAATATGGTGGCATGAGTCACTCTAAGAATTAAAACCACAAATATGCTCTGGATAAAACATTATGATGTTTAGGAAAAAAGGAAAGATAAGAGTAAGTGAAACAAACAGCTCATTTTTTCCATGGCGTTCACTTTTAGGAAAGAAAGGTGTATAAAAGACATGTGCCCACATTATATATAGTATAAACCTAATTGCCAGAGCTTCACAGGCGCAGGTTTTTAAAATCACAGATGTTATCATGGATTAATAAAAATACTTTGACTTTATCTCTAGTACTGAATTTCCCAGTCTATAAGATGCTCCCTGATTCTTCAGGTTAGAAATTACAAAAGATATTTGGATCAGAAATAAGAGGGTTTAAGTATTTTGATGTTAACACTTAATACGAGGGTCATCCGGAAAGTAGTACCCGTTCGTGAAATAAAGACACAAAAGTAAATATTAACAAACATAAAAAATTTTATTTGAAAGAGGATACTTTAAACTACTTCTCAACATAATCTCCAAGCAAATTAAGGCATTTGTCATAACGTGTGACAAGTTTCTGTATTCCTGCTGCATAGTCCTTCGCCGCCAGCTCATTGAGATACGCGAGGGACCCATCTTGCACAAATTTTTGCATAATGCAGATGGTGTTTAACAATTTCATGAACAATTGTTCGAGAAACATTGGGAAAATGCTCACAGATGTCATCAATTGTGACGCGCCGATCGTTCCTCACGAATTCGTCAACTGAGCTCACCAGTTGGTCTGTAATGACAGACGGTCTCCCCGAACGCTCATCGTCGTGTGTGTTCCCCCTCCCCATGTTGAAGTTGCGACACCACCGCCGAACAGACGACTCGTCCATTACATTGTCTCCATACACCTCTTTTAATTGGCGATGAATATCACATGGGCGAACGTTTCTTGCATTGAGGAATTTAATCACTGCCCTCACTTCACAACTGGCGGCGTTCTCAATTTTTTTAAACATTGTAAACAATCACAGAAACAACACAGGCAATGCTAGCGTCACGCAACTTGGCTCAGAGAAGGCAGACAAGCCACTGAAGCTATCTGACCTCGTCCAGCGGCTACTCGCGTCGTCAGCACTTCATGCGGCACGAACGGGTACTACTTTCCGGATGACCCTCGTACAAAGAAAATTGAATTGTTGCATTAAAAAATAAGCAGGTACAAATGTTGTTCATTCATTGTAGAATCTCAGAAAGTCATCATCACTGGGCCCTTTAAGCTTCTCTAAGCTCTTCAAAATGCCTTTAAGCTGCCTTGTTTCAGTCTTCTGAAGTGCAATTCACGAAGTCAAGTTTAAATGCAATACTGTTTGACAATTTTCTCTTAAGATCCCATGAGGTTATTATCATTCTAACTTTTATGTGATGCCTAGTTCTGTTATTATTTTAATGTTATTGAAATTTGTATTAGAAAGAACAATTTTCTATGCCTCAATGACACTCTCTTACTACTTAAGTTTGGATGCTTGTAGACTCTGAGTTTATCAAGAGAGATACAATGTATGCATGTATTAGCTGAGGGGTGACATGCCTGTCAGCCAAACGTATTATGTTTTGTGGCAGCACCGCACGTGAGATGAAAATAAATGCTCCATATTGTGTACATTTATGACTTATTTTGGAATTTTTAGGAAGTTCTTCCAATGAATTATTAAAACTCTCTTACTTACAACTGACTCAATACAGTGAAATCATCGACATTTGTAGTCAAGGCAACCACTTTGTATATCTGATGCAAAAAAACATCTAATAGGAGTAGTATTCATAGTATTTGTACTCACTGTACTTTTCTGGCAAATTAGCTTGCTGCTTATATGTCCAGGTTTCACCCGTAGATCTAGCCCCTAAGAATATGCTGATTGTGAAGACCATTTTGGAGTAAAAATGTGCATATAATGGGCCAGGAGATACAGTACATGATATAGCCACTAGAATTTATCAATCATTCATTAACATGTATTAAGAGTGGGACCAGGTAAGGTGTTTATATTTATATGTTTTATTTAATAAAATAGATGCAAAACAATTTTCATATACTAGTGAGTGCTAAAACACAACACCATTCACTCCCAATAGCCCTTTTATTTTCCCATTTTGATAATGCATATAGTGGTTTGGTACTAGAAAAACTGTTGCCTTAATGAAAGTATCACTTTATTATTTGCTTGTGATGTGATTAAAATGTGATCAGAGATGATTGTCTTTATTTTAGTCTTTATTCTCATGCTGTATTGAAAATCATGTCATATTGCTGAAATTTGAAGTTTTATTTCCTTCGTTTATCTTGGCTAATGCTCCTGTTCCACGTCATATGCCTTTAGGGAATTAAGTAGATGTAAAATATAGGTCAAGTATGTAGTTTGTTATCAGTACTCCAAGGAAATTCTATTGATAGTATATTCTCCTTGATAAAAATATGCACCGTCTATGAAGCTAGTATTTGTGCATATTTTGCATATGTATCCAAATAAATATTTATATTGAATAAAAAATTTTCACCAAGTGACTGTATAGTGTGAAATATGTTGTCTTTTAAAATATTTGTTGACTAATGAATGAATACATTTTAAAAATATTGTTTTCTTTAATCTAGGTGAAAGTATCCTTGCTCACAAACTGAATGGACATCTTCAGAGTAGGATATTGTCTTTCATATCAAGTTACCAGCCTTCCCCTAAGACAATGTACTTTTCAAGAGTAAGTTAAAAATGCAATGATTTTTACCTAAATCACTACATGTAATTAACTAATCAGATATTTTTGCTAAAATTAATCCCCAGCATGGAGAAAGTGAGTTCAATGTTTTGGGACGAATTGGTGGAGATGCAGACCTCTCCCCTCGTGGCAGACAGTATGCTGCTTCCTTAGCTCGCCACATCAATGCCTCCCCACCGCCAGGGCTCCACATCTGGACGAGCGAAAAACGCCGAACTCATCAGACAGTAGCTGGAATCAATGCACCTGTTGAACATTGGGCTGCTTTAAATGAGCTAAATGCTGTAAGTCTATTGAAGTTTGAGCTGAAAACTCTGATGTAATTATCGTTAAAACTGGTAAGATTGCTTCAAAATGGTTATTTTTTCAATTATATGGAGTTAAATCATTGTTTTGTGTGTTAGGCTCTTTGAGTGTGATATTATGCATCAATGCATTCATTATTTCCTCTCTCTTGTATTAAACATGATAAAGCTTTTTAAATAATATATTTAAAAATAGTAAAGTAAAATCACAATTTGGATTAAACACATGTGCAGGATAAAAAAGATCCATAAAAATGATTTACCACTTCAGCGGTCATGCCACCTTTGCCAGATGAAGAGAATTGTAGCTGTTTCCTTGGTGGAAGTAGAAAAGAAATGAGGAAAGGATGAGGGGTGGGAGAGTGTAGTGTTAGAGAAGGTGGCAATGGTGGTTAATGCTGTTTAGTGAGCCAAGGTAAGCCCTGGTAGTTCAAATATTCAGAGTAGCCAGATGTGTGCCATCTTGTGGGTCTTTGCCTCGATTATGCTGGTAGATAGTGGGAGGTTTTTTTTTAACTATTGTCGGGTGCAAGTGCTGCCTTATGTTTCATCCCACAGAATCCTTTTCCCATCTCAAGCTGCATGTATCAAGGCAAATGTCATACAAATTCCTGAATGCATTGATATTAGAGAAATTGTAAGTTTTTAAAGTAATGAAAATTGAACAAATTGAGTAGTTTCAGGCGTAATGTGGTGGAATTTGAACGAAATTAAGAACTGATAGCGACAATTCTCTACTAGATTACTGAAATGAAAACTGAATTATGTAGTGGAAAATTGTTACCATCTGTTCTTTACTTTATAATGAAGAATGTTAAAATCACTAGTTTATGTATGGCATTTAGTATGTTCTTTATGCCTCAAATATTGAGTTATCAGTTATTCAATTGATAGGAGGCCACATTCATCAAATGAGTAAAAGCACTTTACCAGAAGTGAAATGGGAACTGCATATAGAAATATATATATATATATATATATATATATATATATATATATATATATATATATATATATATATATATATATATATATATATATATATATATATATATATATATATATATATATATATATATACATATATATATGTATATATACATATATATGTAATATATTTAATTTAATTTAATATATATATTTATATATATATGTATGTATGTATATAAAAATATATATGTAATATATTTAATTTAATTTAATATATATATTTATATATATATGTATGTATGTATATAAAAATATATATGTAAAAATATATATATATATTTATATAATATATTCCGCCTTCCCCACCTTTATTGTGTTCGTCCTTTATATGTGTTCCTATCCCTTTTCCTTATATCTGTTTCTGTATATATGAGTATTTATATATGTATATGTATATATATATTTTTTTCATTACTTTGAAAAACTCTCTTTGTGGCATAATATACTCCAAATTTCTTCAAGCAAAAAGTCTACAACTGGAGTGTTGTTCCTAAATTTCCTGGTCACAAGGTTCTATAAGAGTACAATTATGTTTATGGTTAGGGTTGGAATCTAACCAGCAGAAATTGGCTCACATTTGTGATCAAATTCAGGTAGAGACATGCTTCAGGCTGAAGGTATCTCTCTTAATTTTCCTTTCAGGGCGTGTGTGAGGGCATGAGCTATGAGGAAATGCAAGAGCAGTATCCACGTGAGTTTGCATGGAGGGATGAAGACAAACTTCATTATCGGTACCCGTGGGGTGAGTCATATGCTGACATAATGGCTCGAGTGCAGCCACTCCTGCTGGAACTGGAGCAGAATGGTGATGGTGTGCTGGTGGTGAGCCATCAAGCAGTTCTACGAGTTGTTTTGGGATATTTCCTTAACAAGTCACCCGGTAAGACAGGGTGTGATTTTTGATAATCACAGGCTTGATATGCACAAAACCAACTCTGATTAAATTTCTTTTTCCTAGAGGTTATAAATTAACTATTAGATCCTTTGTTTGTCATACATCAAGGCCAAGACTAATAAATATTTAAGTATCATAATTGAGAGAGTTTTATTAATCTATAGCTTCAGAAATCTGATGATCCTTAATTGCTTATTTTTCAGAACTGGTCACTCAGATGTTAGTGTATATTTGATGAATGTTGTTTATAGTATACAGAGCTATTTATAGATTTCAATTGTTAGATTAGGTAGATAATCATACTAGGCTTTATTGGCTTTTTGAAAAACCTATGTTTTTATTTGTTACATGTAAACAGAAGAGGTACCATACTTGGACGTCCCATTACATACCATAATCAAGATGGCAAGTAAAGGCTACAACTACCAAGTGGAATTTACCAAGTTACCAGTCGAATGTGTTGACACTTACAGAAAAAAACCAAAGGTAAAATAGAAAATTAATTTATTTTGATATTTCTTTTGTTGTGTACAGAAGCTAATTAAATATTTAGGTAGCTTTCATTGGATACATTTAAGGTAGAAACATTGAATCCCCTCAAAACTTGAAAGACCATTTATTTCCTTTAAAAGAAATTTTGGAATGGCACTTACCCCATGCTTCAAGAGTTATTGCATGCACTGATCTTCCAATGCACCCAGCAGATCAGTGCACTCAATGCTGTGCAGTCAGTGTGCAGTATATATCAGCAGCAACCCTAACTGATTTTATGAACTCCTCAACGGCTTTCATTCTTATCTCCACTTCTTTCCATGCCTCTTTAATCATTTCCTCCTCATATACGTTGAACTGTACCGGTGATAATAGACAACCCTTCCTTACACCTCTTCTTAACACTGCCCATCCGGACTATCCGTTCTCCACTTGCACCTGAGCAGTCTGAGACATGTACAGGTCACGGATTAGCCTCCTGTCCCTTCAATCTGTTCCTATTTTCTGCAATATACTCATTAATTTTTCCCAATTTATTCTATGAAACACTTTCCGAAATCTACGAGACAGACATATTCATCCTGAGTGTATTCCATGGTCCTGTTTATTACTGCAATGGCATCAAAATATGTATATTATTTTGGTTACCATTTGCTAATTATGGTGAAATGTTTGCATTTCACTTTTAAAAGAGCCATAATCATAATAAGATATGTAGTGACTGTAATGGTAACTTCTGCATTGCAAACATATACGTATTTGCTGTTCAAGTGGCCAACAAGACATAATGCCAAGATCTTAAGTAGAAGGCATTGCGCATTTGTTTTATAGCCATCTAAATTATCCTAGTCCGAACTTACCATGTTGCAGTTCTGTCTGTTCACTTTTTTATGTATGAACTGTGTTATTTTTGTTGTGATTGCACCAAGCCAATTCACCTCAGGCAACTGAACATCAGAGTTTGTCAATGGATTTAGTCTTCATTTACATGAAATTCACAGCACTCTTTTACCCACTCTGCAGTGCAATTTAACCACATGGTCCTTGTCAATAAATACAAGATTACTCAATGACTACCTAATATTTTTTATACACCCAGGGTGATTTAATACATGGTTGTTTCTTTTCCATGCTCATACTCAGGCTTTTCAATATTTTTTTGCTGCCTATGGAATATTGGAGAAAAGGGCTGAGAACTATAACTAGACAAAATAAAAATATTTTGCATAAGAAGCATCATTTTTAAGTTGTTTATGAATGAATATGTCATGTAAAATCATGGCTTAGGAAAATATTTTCTTTTTGTTATTATTTACGTTCACACATAATCCCTCCATTTTATCTCTGTTTTTTAAGAATTATATGGTGTCATTAAACTTCAGCCACTCCTGATAATTGGGACTACTGCAGCTGTCAAAAGTCTCCATAAAAATTGTATACTCCAAAGTAAATGAATTTTATGTGGGCTACAAGATGTATTTAATTTTATTCCATTGAATATTTAAAATATGAACTGAAAAATGGATAACATGATAGTCAGATTCAGGAATGGAATCAATCTGTTCTTGGAAATAATCTCATTGGAAGTCTTAGGATTTTAACTTACTCCATTTTCTGAGAAAATCTCTCCAAAAAATCTAAGTGTGGAAAGCTTGTTCCTCTTATCACAATCATGTAAGAATGGTTAATTACAGAAAGAGATACTCCAAGTATTTCGAAGATAAATGCTTTGAAGTTCCAAGTATTTTCAGTTAATTTATCTTTTGTCTTTTCAGAATTGCTCACCAGGCCGCACAGCAGATGATGCTCTTTTGACTGTCCCTGTTCACTATGATGCACATGATTATTGGCAGATAGAGGTCAACAATGAAGAAATGATCAAGTGATCATCTTATTGTACTTTAAGCTCTTCTTCTCTGTATTTATACCTCAAAAACTTTGTTTTTTTTTAACTAAAGTCATTGTTCATAATTTTAATTTTGTTGTTGCTTTCAGTCTAAATATTGTTGTAATGTGTTAGTTTTTATTTCAAACATTTTTTTATGGATCATTAATTATGAAAAAACTTCAAATTATAAATAGTAATATGGAATATGCTAGTTCGAAAGTATGTGCAATACCTCATGGATATTAATCAATTTCAGGTGCTACCATTAGGGAAAACTCTCATGTTGTGCTATAGTATTTCAACATAATTTTTGCCACTTTATGCTTCTCTTTAAAATGAGTAGAATCACAAGGTGTCCCAAAAATAAAGGGAATTATGCTGTATAGAAATGCATGTCGTTCATATATTTGTAAAAAGGTGGTTTTGGGAATAATTTTGTGTATGGTCCATTGTACCACTGAAGCCACTTTTCTCATTTGGTTTTTGCACAGTATTTATTTAATAAGTTGGGTGCTGCAAAATTTCTTAGCCCATTTATGGGATTGATGTAATGCTACTCCAGCAATAATTATTTGGCTCTTTTCTTCTGGTTCTCTGGGTTGGAATGATCTGCAAACAATTGTGAGTTCTGAAATATTAGGCTTTTAATCTTGTATTTTAAATTTCAGAATAATGTAGAGTTAGTGGTTGTAAGTAGTTTTAGATGTTTGTATTAAGTGGCCAGGTGTTTGTGAATAGTTATTCAAATATTACTACATTAGGTGGGTAAGTCAAAGGAAAATAGGAAATGAAATTACAACTCACTGCCATGCCACTGGATTTACAATTATGGAGGAGAAATGTGGATTTAGAAATCTCCATTAGATTAATTTGATTTACATCATTAATGAGTGATCTGTAAGAAACAGTATTTCACTAAAAGTAAAGTATGAATTTTTACAAATATATATATATATATATATTTTTTGCAAAGTAATTTTTATGTGATAGTGTTGTTCAAAGAAATGGAATTTTACTTTTGTTTTCTGGAATAAATCTATTTGTGAAATCAACTTTAATTGGTTGGATTTATCATTCATATTTTACTTGTGCCTTATTTACCAATTTAAATAACAAGCTTTTGCAAAATTATAATAAAATATAAGCAAGTTTTTCTAGATTGAAGGGATCTTCAGAGCAGGAGTACACAGAGCTAATCAGTCCCAGCAATAATCATAAAGGTCTCATAGTAAACAGTGCAAAAATGTGGGCTGAGTAATTCTCAGGGCTAAAACTGAGTTCATTGCTAATTTACCCTGACAGGTAGGATTAGAGCTATTAGTATTAATAATGGAGAATTAGCCCTTCAGTGCTTTGTACAAACAGCAGTGCTGTGCCAGTTATCCATTCAGTAACTAGGTGGACATGCTCCATCCCCTCCGTTGCTTATCCAACAGCATGCAAAATGTGTCATTCACATGTGATTTAATTAAATATATCCATATCTTGTGGTTTGGAAAGTATTGCAAACATCTGACAAGACAGTACATCACTTCTTGAGAACAGATTGGCTTGGTATTTACATCATATGACAACCTTTCTATTGGGAGAAATAATTGAGGTGGTTTATTGTTGTTTTCCTCAATAGTCTTTTTAACATGAAACCATCTTAAATGGTCATGCATTATTTATGTGTGTACATAGACACACAACCTCTCATGGAGTACATGTCAGGCTGTGACAATACACCTCTACAGTTATCAACTGGAAGGTTGGTTTGATGGATGAAGGGTAGGGTTACCCTAATACTATTCCCAAGAGCATGTGAAATTTCCACATCAGGCTGGTGGGCTAGTTCTAAACCATCTGCAGTTCCCCAGGAAGATATAATGCCTGAAAGGTCACATACCTTGAGTTAAGTTGAAGGCACCAAGAGTCATCCTCCAGAATCAAATCCTGGTGCTCCTATCAGTAGCCCTGTACTATACCCACATCCCTATTCACATCATGTATTGGTAAATATATTGTGTGTCATAAAAGGTTTCATTTTCATCTGATAACCTATTTTGGTGACACTTCTGCAGAATTCAGGAAATGTCACAAAATGAACTGTGTTTAAGCTTAGTGATTGCCTTCTTGCGATCTTCATTTTTTTCTTATTTTCTTTCCTTACAATCTTAAAAAAAAGCATTCACACATTTGCAATGCCATGAACTGTGTTGACTTGGCTTAACATTAACCATTTTAAAAGCTGTTCATGCTTTAGAAAACAAAAATATTTGGAAACCAAATTTAAATGCTTCTAATCTTAAGAGGGACAAAATAATGTTAATGCATTAATTTATATTGTTTGCGATTTCCTTTCATGGTGCAGTTGTGGACGCACTTATTAACAGTTTATTTTGAAAACTTGCTGGACAAAATGAAATATTGGGTCAAAGCGAGCTAAATTTTGCACTAAGATTTCATCTATCGCTTCTAAGAAAGTGCATAAAATACAGATACAGCACAGATCTTATGTCAGTGACTCTGTGCTAGGGCTGCTCGCTGGCTACCATACTGTTTCCTTTACCAGAGTTGACAAGTCGGATGAAGAGGAAATTGTGGCTGGACAGTGTCTCTTCACCATTGCAAAGTAGACCAGGATTAGAAAACAACTAGAAAAATAATTCTTAAATACCTCAAGGATAAAACATGCTCAATGGCATAGTATTCCTTTTTTTTCCATAAAAAATAAATATAAATTGAATTTAAAGTGATTTATTGTTGTTGAAGTTATTCCTTTTTGTACAAGTGATTAGCCTGTGCATCCTGACAACATTGGCATCTGTTTTCTAGGGAATGTATGCAATATTTGAGGGTGATTGCAAGAGATTAATTTACTTATTAATTTACACAATGAAGTTGAATATGCAGTACAATAAAGAAAAAGGTAAATTTTCAAAGGATTCTCGTATCACTGGTCGTATATTTATGTCATCTTCACCGCACACAAAAACCTTCTTCTCATTGTTTAAGTTACAAAGTTGTGCTGATTTTAATTGGTCAAGTAGCTTATCTTGTTGCAGAAGATATTTGTAGATTCTCTGACACCACTACAAATGAAGGTGCGGCAAAAGCATTTGCCATACATTTGGGGATGAGGTTCTTCTCTTTATCATCAGCACCAATCTGATGTGAGAGTCTTTCTGGGAAACCATTACAGGCACAGGGGAAGGAACTGGCCCCCCTACCCTGATGTGTGAATTTCATACACCGTCAGGCTTAGTACTGGGTGACCCATCACCTACCAAACCAACCTTCGGGTTGATTTCTGTGTTTTTATATACATACATATATATATATATATATATATATATATATATATATATATATATATATATATATATATAACACTTAGGACTAGTGGACACAGACAAAAACACAGAAACACACAAAAAAATAGTGAGTCTCTTTTTTTGTGTGTTTCTGTGTTTTTGTCTGTGTCCACTAGTGCTAACTGTTATACATTATTATTCACGTCCGTGAGTCTTTCAAAAAGTGTTACATATATATATATATATATATATATATATGTATATATATATATATATATGTATATAATGTGTGTGTGTGTGTGTATGTATATATATATATATATATATATATATATATATATATATATATATATATATATATATATATATATATATATATATATATATATATGCAATAACCCTTAGAGGGGGGATGGAGAGGTAAGTTGGGTAGGATAGGTGGAGGTGAGATTTAGTGGGGTGGTAGTAACTGAGCTTGGGGGTGGAATAGGAAAGATGCAGGAGGGGGGAGCGTGAAGGATACAAATGGTCATTAACAAGTTTTTGGTGCTTGGATTTCTGATGGCTTAAAATCTTGAGCTCTACAAGGTCATCTAATGTCCCTTCTTCTCTTAAGGTAGAACCTTTGGGTAGAATAAGTCTTCATTGGTCAAACATATCCTTGACCAAGGTCACAGTAGTGCTTCCCGCCCAACGTGCCAAGTTTATCTTCCTTCATTTATGCCTAGTATGAAAGACTTCCTCCAAGCAACACCAAAAACAGTGTCTTAGTTTTGTAATACATCCTCTATCCACATTAACACTAATACACTTTTTTCTAGGTGATTTTCTGCAATTTATAATATAAATCAGCTCATAAAACCATAATACAATATTGTTGCCTTCTATAAAGTACATTATAAATTCCACTAAGAACCAATCTCTTCATAAAAGGTATCAAAATCATTTTTAGCCAAGTAAAGTTTCTTTCTACGAGGGTCATCCGGAAAGTAGTACCCGTTCGTGAAATAAAAAGACAAAAGTAAATATTAACAAACATAAAAAATTTTATTTGAAAGAGGATACTTTAAACTACTTCTCAACATAATCTCCAAGCAAATTAAGGCATTTGTCATAACGTGTGACAAGTTTCTGTATTCCTGCTGCATAGTCCTTCGCCGCCAGCTCATTGAGATACGCGAGGGACCCATCTTGCACAAATTTTTGCATAATGCAGATGGTGTTTAACAATTTCATGAACAATTGTTCGAGAAACATTGGGAAAATGCTCACAGATGTCATCAATTGTGACGCGCCGATCGTTCCTCACGAATTCGTCAACTGAGCTCACCAGTTGGTCTGTAATGACAGACGGTCTCCCCGAACGCTCATCGTCGTGTGTGTTCCCCCTCCCCATGTTGAAGTTGCGACACCACCGCCGAACAGACGACTCGTCCATTACATTGTCTCCATACACCTCTTTTAATTGGCGATGAATATCACATGGGCGAACGTTTCTTGCATTGAGGAATTTAATCACTGCCCTCACTTCACAACTGGCGGCGTTCTCAATTTTTTTAAACATTGTAAACAATCACAGAAACAACACAGGCAATGCTAGCGTCACGCAACTTGGCTCAGAGAAGGCAGACAAGCCACTGAAGCTATCTGACCTCGTCCAGCGGCTACTCGCGTCGTCAGCACTTCATGCGGCACGAACGGGTACTACTTTCCGGATGACCCTCGTATTATTAGAATGAATTGAATGATGAAAAAACCCAAGGTAAGGGCTAAGACTTTGAACACTGGCGGTGGGTTACCTATTTAAGCATGAATGTATGACATATGATAGGGAAGTGTACTTCACTACAGCATTGAAATCACAGCTAATTTGCAAGTAAATAAGCTAAAATGTTATTTACACCAGCAAAAATTCCAGGATATATTTGTCATTTTCTAGGGTTAGGGGCACCCTATTTATGTTTTATTGCATTCCTTTCCTGAATATAACCCAAATATTTCACATCCCTATTCTGACATTTACAGTAATGTGTTCTTAAGTAGTTCGTAAGTTCTCTTTCTGCAACTTTTACTTTTGCAGTACAATGGTCCTCTGTGGGGCATCACTTGTCCTGGATGACTATCCAGTAGTTGATCCTAAGACAGCTGGTTCTGGGTGACATTCCCTGAATTCATTAGAGCCACGAAAACTGCATGTGAAGCCAATATGGTACACAGATATCCAGGTCACACTTTTGCCAGTACACCACAAGGAAACTAGTGGTCCACATTTTAATCATTACTATTATATTGGGAAATCACAAAATGTCACCATCAGAAATTTGAAATCTGAATATTGAAAACAGAAGCACCTTCAAGTACTTAATTCCTTTTAAAGTTCTTTGCATTAGCAAAAATAATATGTATTACACTTGAATAGCAGACAAGACTATTTCCTGTTACTCCTACAAGACTTCCTTAACTGCAGATAGACTTCCTTAGGTAAATGCAGTTCAATAGAAAATAAATTGAACAGTTACTTAATTTATGCCATTGGAACTATAGGAAATGTAATACCAATTAATTTTTTCCTTTTCATTTTATTTATTTATGGCTCAAAATCACAAATATAAGGGCAGATATGATTTTACCATTCAAACATTTTCAGGGTGAATTTAGAGATTTAATTTTGTTTCATTAACTTGCCTTTGCTGCAAACAGAACATGACCAATTGGAAACAACAAATATAGACTAGATGATTATTGAATAACTGACCTCACTCACAAAGAAATGACTACATATTTCCAGATATCAAAGGGTTCTATTTGGGCTTAATGTTAAACATCAACAACACAGATGAACTTGTTGATTTACCATGGAAATATGAATCAATATTTTAACAAACTTAAATACTTGAGACCATAAAAACCTTCGGCTGTCAGTATTAGCAAGCATACAACTTCTGATCACATACATACCCATCAACTGATGTTTGATTGGACATACTGATAACATTTAAAATTAATAATTCATCATAGACAATTATATTTTGGAATACCACCTGGTAATTTAAGCACTGCCCTTCAAACTCACAATTATTTGCCCACTTTTCAGTCTTAATAGTAATGAAAATGAAACATGAACACTCTGTAACAAAAAAATCAAAGAATTATAGTAGCATAAATTTCAATTAGCATATGAAAATGCTCTCCTTCTGTTCAGATAATTAAACTCAAAGGTGAACTACGCATTCAAATGTTCCCTCCTCCCAAGACTCATACATACCTACCCTACATTGAGGCTGAGACTAAAATTATATTACTTAAACATAAGATGCAGCAGGAGGCTGATTGTATTTATGTTTAACTTATCAAAACTTAACTTCTCTGCTTCAACTTCCAAAATAATGATGACCCAATCAAAATCACCTGGCCATTCCCTATGGTCAATTACAACTATCATGTATCTTAATCAAAAATCCATACTAATAGTTGTAAAACCATATGAAAATGAATAGAAAATATAGTCTTGAATTCTCACACAAAGGGTTTAACATTTAAGACCTTTGAACTAGTCAGCTAAAACACAACCAGGTTTTTCAAATCTAACTAATGGCCCAGTGAGATTCCAATGCAGGGAACTGACCTCAAAGACAAGAAACACAAACTTCTGGGGTCTATATGACGATAATGCTGATGCAGTATGTCAGATCAAGCAACTAGGGTAGCATTTTATACAGAGTAACCAACCAAAGTGACAATACAGGTAGCAATTAACAAATGACCATTCATGAACTTAGGAATTTCAATTTAACACACGCTGATACGGTGAAAGCTCTAAATATAAAATACATCAATAATATCTAACTCACGTTAAAAAAAAACATAATATGACATCAATACTTCAAAAATAGAATATTAAGACATCATTAATTTTTCAGTCACTTTTTGTATTAAAAGTAATTTATCTTCTATCTCTATAACGTCGATCACGGTCCCTTTCTCTTCGCTCACTAGTTCTTTTCAGGAACTCATCAACGGAACGATCATACTGAAAGAAAAACAAAGTACATCAATTAAATAGAGGGGCATGGTAGTCCAGGGGTAGAGTATTAGACCACTGATTGGAGGGCCCAGGTTTGATTCCTGTACATGCCTCTCTCAGCACCCTCAGCTCCACCCAAGCTGTGTGAGTTTACGGGTACCAGACCTTCCTAGGAAACCATAGGCGACCCATGGAAAGGAACTGACCCCCTACTCTAATGTGTGAATCGGGCTTGGTACTGGGTGAACTCCATCATCACCTACCAAATTGACCTTTGGGTTGATAACTGTGTTCATAGTTTCTTCTTAATCAAAAAATTGAGTAAAATTTTGATCATTAAAGTACCATTCTCATTTGTCATAATATCAACACATAAATTCATGCCAGTCAATGAAATTTGTATTTCAAATCTTGTTTATCTCATGAGATGGATCTTTACAGAATTTTTTATTCATTTGCTGATGAAAAATCATGCACGAGATCTATGAGGAAAGGATCCAGCAATGCAATATTTTGAGGCAAATAGTCTACCTAGGACAATGAGGACTTAAGACCCCTTTGAAGTAATTTTCTTGGGACCTCACACACTTATCCAAGCGTCTATTCTACTTTTCAAAACAATCGGCAAAGTTCTTTTTTGGAATGGTCAGCAGCTACCTTATTGCATTCTCTTTTATCTCAACAATATCAAGAATTTCATACTGCAGTTGCAAGGGACTTGATCAAAGCAGCAAGCGATGAGCCAGGTTTTATCAAAAGGCCATAACTGCAGATGAGTCATGAGTCTATGGCTATCACCCTGAAACTAAAGCTCAATTCTTTCCAACAATCGGTTGATGAGATAAAGCGATGAATTCGATGAGGCAGCTGATGACCATTCCATAAAAAGACTGGGCCGATTGTTCTGAAAAGTAAAAGAGACACTGAGATACATGCAGGAAGTCCCAAGGGGAGTACTTTGAAGGGCACAATATTTTTTTTCAAAAAATTGAAAAGGTGGATAGTTTCCGGACAGACCTAGTATATACTTACCATTACAATTAAGTTCCTTGATTTTACATATGAATTTAAGTGATTAATGAATCCAGTTGCCACTATATTGCTTTCATGTTGGACTTTTTTTCTACAACTACTGATATTAATCAGGGACTGATACTTTATTCAGAAAATAAAATGCTTAACTTAATAAAATCTACATAAATCAAGCGATCATAACATTTTTACTTACAGATCGTTTTTCTTGGCGGCTTGCTCGTATTGCATAGTCAGGGGTTGCAATTCCATCATAATAACGGATGGGAGGAGGTGGCTCAAACTGGGACTGGAAAATGAATACACTGGTGAAATCAACAATCAATACATTAGAAATTGAAAAAGAAAATTGCTAACTCAATACTTACGGCTGAATAGAAGTGCAAATGCGATGTGGAATGCCCCCCCCTTGGGTAACTGTAATAGCTCTGCATGAAATAAACAATATTCAAAATGAAATGATCAGGGCATAATAATGTATAAAAATGGAGAATTTAATTTTTCCTTAGTTTTGACAAAATGAGAATTCCTCGAAAATTAAATGTGAGAGGTGTTTTCATCACATGACATTCATTAATCATTAGAATATAATTTATGAAAGTATCCAATAATGAAACAACATGAGTATTTTCTAAGGCAACCCACAATGTGTCATATGACATTTAGAATATAAACCTAGGAAAAATTAAGAATTCTCATTTTCACATCAAGTATCTAATACAGTCTGGTCAAAAGGAATGCCAATCAATTGATCATTAAAATAGTACTACAAATAGTGAGCCAGCTTTTGGCCAGTGCTGCAAAGAGCACTAATTTTGGCAATCCTGTAATAATTATCAGACAAGTTTAGTTCATAAGTGTAGGTGATGATCTTCTGTATACCTGCATAACCTTATCATTTCTCTATTGAGCTCAACCAAAACCCATTTCAAATTACATATTTGTCCATTTTTATCATGACCTAGAATGAGAGCTTGGTGCATGATGGGACCCTGATGACTGAAACTGATGAGACACAATTCTGTATAGCTATAAAAAAGAGAAGTACCTTATCCAAACTGCCTTTTGCGAGCACTTCAAATGGAAGACTAAATGGTCATCTGCATTAAGTGCACGCTCTTGAATCAAGCACATGTAATATATGCCACTTGTGCCATTCAAATCTATAACTACTGCTCTGCCAGGTAACTTTAATTTATTTCAGAGTCAGATTATGAACCTTGGAGGCAGGTCATCCATCAACGAGTCCCTTGTGCAATGACAAAGTGTGCACATTTAATCTGCAATTACTTCCAAGGCTTCCAACATGACCCTTTCTCTCATTCCCAAGGCAAGCAATGCAGTAAATAGTTCAGTTCCCATTACAACTAGCAAACACTTTCTGCTACCCCAAATCAGATATTAGAGCATATTAATGTGACTTTTACACAGGATCTGTCCTAAAAATAAGTAGCCTTTTTCCGACGTCTCTTTTGACTCAAAAGGTATTATTAACAGAGTTTGTGCCTCAGGGATTGACAGTAAGCCATAAGTTTTACATGGTAGTCCTTGAAAAGCTGCAGAAAGGGTACCAGTCAGGTAGGAAATGTTTGCCACATGGAGGCTACACCATGACAACATGCTGTCCCATACCACCATCCTTGCGACCAAGTATCTGACAAAGCACAAGGTGGTAACACTACCCTAGCCACCTTACAGCCCCAATATGGCACTACCAGACTTCTTTTTGTTTATAAAAATAAAAAGGAGCTTGAAAGGGAACCATTTTGAAATGCTGGATAGCATAAGAGACCATGACGAGGTTCTAGTTGATTCTCTGCAATGCATTTTTTTCCAGGATTTATTCTACTTATTTTTAGGACAAAACATGTATTACCTTAAGCTCTTCATTGATTGTATTTGTAATTAACCACTCATGAACTTCCCATGATGGTAAAAATGCATTTCCTAAATATGCTCATTTAATGCTAAAATATCACCGACACAAAATGATTGCAATGAATTTTTAATGAATGGCCCTCCACTATATGCTGATTTGCTCAGTACGAACACATAAACCGTCATGCTTATAATTAAATTCACAGAGGACATCCTGTTTAATACATTTTTCTTACAACTTCTCTTACAAACTTTGAGCAATATAAGAATCTGTATAATCAATGTGTAACACACACTTTGATGAAGCTTGAAATAAAATGCAAAGAGAAAAATCAATAAAATTTGAGTGCAAAATTTTTCTAATTTGATTATATGCTACAATAGGTACTTACAGGGTTATAATGACGCTCTCTTGATCTAGACAATCTTAATGGTGATCGATCCCGTGTGTTTTCTCTATATGCATCTAAAGGATGGAAGAGATAAAAATTATGTCTCTTCAATTATTTGAAAATAAATGAGGAAATAATTTGATATGCAGTTCAAAATTACCTGCAAAACTCCTCCTTGGCTCAACATAGCAATTCTCATCCAAGTGCCTCCTCCTTTCCCTACATAGTAGAAAAATTTAATTTTTAGTATGACAACTGGCAAAAACCCAATGGTGACTCAAAAACTTGAAAGAATTGTTGTTAAATAAAGAAGTGGTAAGCAGAAATATGTACATTTTCGCTATTTCATGAATTAACAAGAACTGTTCATTATACATGAATCAAAAGGATACATAGGCACCATCAACTGACACTCAATTGAAGCTTTATTGGGAAGATATCATGTGCCTCAATAATGCAGGGTGGCCACTTGTTTTTGATTTTCCCAACAAACATACCATCCTTTTTCCTGACATTTATCCCAAATGCTTGGAAACTGATAACAAATTTTTTGTAGATCATACTCCATCACCTAATTCAAGTATGGTATAACTGAAGTTGCTCAAACTGTAGTTTTGGTTTTTATTAAGGCCGGTATATACGATAGCCTATGGCAAACAAACTGACCTCACACCATAAAGGAACATTGTTTTCCTCAGGAAATTCTGTTTCCCACATCATTTTCCTGAAATACATATAAAAATCGGAAGAAGGTCAAACAATTCAGCCCCTTTTCCCATTTTTGTTAATATTTGAAGAAATTGTGAAACTCTAAACTTTTTCTGATTGAGTGGCACCCCGGTATGATTATGCGCTATTATCAGGGCCCATTTCATTAAAGATAGGAATAATGATGCCATCAAATGAAAAAAAGTCCTTTAGCAACCTAATAAATTAGGGAGAACCATTCCCTTATTAATTTTTCTGGATTCCACCCTGATTCAGTGAACTTAGAATGACACTTTTCAACAAATTTACATATTTACAGTGATTCAATCCAAAAATACCATTCCTACATAAAAACTAAAATCATGGTCAGGAAAGCATGCTTCATTCTAAGAAACCGTTTTTTTCAACAGCATTGCAATGTTTCATGACAAGAATATTATAAATTCCTTAATATCTTTTTATTATTTGACCACCAGTTTTACTCCTTGGACTTACCAAGTAGAAGTCCATGTTGTGTACAATATGATGCTGAGTTTTGCATACTCTAATTATTGACCCTTGTGTAATTATTTTATTTGCCTAAACATATTCGGGTATAAAGTCTGCATGTAAAGTATATCAAGTCTGTTCTAACCCAAGAAAATAAAAGTAATACAGCTTAGAACATTGCACATACTATACCTAAGTATCAGCAGTTTTATTGACTAAGTGGCGCATATATTAGCCTGCGCAAAAAATAAATCAACCACAACAGAAATCAAGTTAGTGGCTGGTAACTTTGTGTCATAACAAGGGTTAGGAAATAATGGGCTATATATGAAATTCTTATAATCCCAAATATAAAATAAATCAAACACCAGTAAGTCCTACTGCTTCATAGGAAGCATTATGGGTAAATGTGTATCCATATATCATCTCAGCAAGTTAATCTTGTGTAATACATTGTGAGGCCAAAGGTACTACAGATACATGCCTAACCAATCTGCTCTTATATAACAACACCAAATTAAATGCATCAAAACTTCTGACTGCAAAACATTACTTAACTGTCACTAGACAAGGAAAGAGGAGCAAAGGAGTCCATACCTCATGTGTAAAATCATTTGATTCAATTTATACAAGAGAAGACATACAATAGTCAATAATAGTCTTAACTACAATGCTAAATTATGAGCACATAAAAATTAATAAATGCAAATATTACCCAAACAGGCTCTAAAAAAACACTAGACAGAATCCCAGAAGATGGCCTAAACCCACAATTTTCTGAAGGAGCCCATTCCCATAATCGAGAAAATTCATGTCATGTTAAAAATGGAATATTCATGACTGAAATGAATTCATGAAAATGAACATGAATGAAGAAGAAAATTCACGTCATTATTAAGCCAAAAAAATCGAAATATTTTGCTTTTAGAATTTTTTACATCAATTAAAAAAAACAAAAACAGTGGTTTCCTGAGTTATGAAAGCAGCTGAGACTAATTTAAATTTAATATGATACTTAAAAATAGCCTGTTTTTTCTGGTATCACGCCTTCAGAATTGTTTCTGCTTTACAACAAAGGAGGAGTAAGGCACAGGGGAAGGGAGACAAAGAAAGGTGGATACTCTTGGACTGATGCTACGCCGAAGACAACATGGAATCATTGTGTTTAGTCCACATTTCAAATCTGAGTGATGTATTTGAGGTACTTTCAAAATTAAATAGAAATCAGAATGTGAGAAAATTATTCCAACCAGAGCTCATCCAGTATTTAGAGACACAATGGCTTGAATGTTGATCACTGCACAACTTATCATATAATTAATTTATAATATGACCAAAATGTTAAGGAAGGAGTACACACTTTTCACCACAATAACCTGATAGTGACTAAACTAAAATATGTACATGACGAAAGAAAAAATATTTATGCAAACAAAATCGGGTCAATCTGATTTGACACACTTTCCGTCATATTAAGACTACCTTTATCTTATCACACAAAAGGCACTGTCTTGTATGTTACCTTAGAACATCAATTCCCATTTTTCACACAATGTTGGATGATTTGAGAAAAGTTTTCTTTTTGTCTTTTCTCTTAAAAAATATTTATTGAAAAACACATCATTATAAAAGCAACAATTAAACAACTCCACAACAACCTTCAAGTTCATCTCCATGCTTTTATTACAAGCAGTGGTTCTTAGTGCTTAGTAATCAACAGATAATGACTATACTAACTCCAAAACAGAAAAACATTAGATATGGAGGGAGAAATGTTTTCACGGTCAAATTTTTTCTATTGCGTGTATTTCAGGGGCAAAGAGAATAGTCAACGGTCAAGACAACATTTTTTTTAAATAAATAAGAAAACAGCAACTCCAGGCCTACAATTTTTGAGTTTTTAAAAGTAACTTCTTCGATACAATGCATTGTCTGGCATGATTTTAAAGCATAAATATCTTTAATATTAATAAGAGCCTAGCTTGCAGGGAAAAGGTGATGCACCTGCAGTGGGCATACTGAAGGCCATCCTCCTGGAATCCTTTTGCCTGCTCTAAGCCCAACCCAACAGTGCAGTAGCCACCTATCCAGTGGCAGTGGATGCTCCTACACAGGCACAACTCCTCTCCAGAGACTCCAGCAATTATGACGGCAATTAAACTTGATGCTTGCCAGAGACTTGGAGGAAGATTTCTTAAAATTTAACAAAAACAATAATAATAAAAGGGGCTATGGAAATGTGGACCAAGAGCCACTTCATGTCATAACTGAAAACATTTCTGCTGAATTATAGTGTAGCATATCCTACTCCTAGTACACAGTATAACTATGAACCAATTACTTAAAAATATCCACAATCAGCCACTCAAGAACTAGGTAATGAAATGTATGAATGCTGTGAAATCCCCAGCATCACATACAGGAAGCAAGAGCAATTAGGAAAACACTGACCTCAAAACACAATGACTCTCAGATCCATCTGGTGTTCTGACCAGTCGGATAAGAGTGAGATTATTGCCATGAACAAGTTCACAGTTTGAGAGTTGTTTCACAGCTTTCGATGCATCAAGTGGAACATCAAATTCTTCCAAAGCCTCAATGGAGAACAAGAAATATGATGCACACTCATTGCATTCATCACTCAAAATCTTCAGTCCCCAGAGCTTATCACCCAAGAACCTAGGTGGCAGAGGGCCAGTGAGTTTATAGTGTCTACATGGCAGGGTATTTCCACATACAGCATTCAGTGTCCCACAGTACAGGCCGCTGCTGCTTATAAAAGACCATTGAAGAACAGGAAACAAAAGCAACACTTTCATCCTGAATGGGAGCCAAACATCTGATGACAGCAGGCACTTATTCAAACACAGTTCCCCCACAGGTAACCTTGCCATTATAATGGCAATGATTCCAAATGTTGGCCATAAGTTCATATTTGGATTTCTATCAATGGTGATAGTATAAAAGGAGCATGGAAATGCGGACTGCATATCTCCTCATAGTGTACTTGGAAATGGCTTTGACTGGATAATGGCGGATATTTTGGTACTCTGATAACTTCCAGGTATGCAGTACAACTTGGTTCAGGACAAATCAAGTACAGCTATCCACAAGCATCTGATAATGAAAGACCTAGTGGAGTTGTGGGTGTGTCACAGGCAATAATACAGCAAGTGAATGAAGGTTCTAAGGGGGGCAATTCTGTGGTTGAGCCTTGATTACAGGTGGCAAAAGGCAAGGATGAAGTCAGATGTAACTGACAAACCCATAACTCTAGGAAACAAACTGCAAGGTTATGCTGAAAACTCCCTTCCTCACAACTTCAATTAAGATGAATACACTACTGAATCAACCACCTTCCCCACTAATATCAGTTATTCCATCTCCTTAAGCGCTTGCTGTACCAAGGGCAGAGTTGATGAGAGATGATGCAGACAAGAGAAATATCTTAAGATTCCTCCATGGGAAGAAGTTTTTTACAAATGATTGACTTTGTAGATGAGGCCAGAACAAGAGCCCTGACGGAAAATTCCACCTTCTTCTTTGAACCATCCTCCTCATCCACCCCTGCTGGTTGTCATACATGTATCCTGATCACTTACCAAGGATGTTGAGCATTCCTGGAAGGTTATCTATAAGACCTTGAAGCCATTGAATGGGGGACAATCCATCTCTAGCCTACTTTACAGAGCATTTTGACTGTCACCTAAATGATGTAGATGAACCCCTTTCAGTCATGGAAAGTGATGAAGAATGATTTTTCTAACCAGAAGAATTACCCTGTTTTGTTAAGGATACAATGAGATACAATGCACATGCAAGCAAGTATCTCACGAAGGAAGAAATTATTCCATCAGTAGATACTTGAAATTCTTCTAATTCTTCTAACTGGCAGAGAATCTACATTTGACAGGATATCATGCAATACAAGGACAATATATCAATCATGTAGGTGGACTACCAAAAGGCATTTAAAAATATATCTCATGAGCTACTCATCGCCATGATAAAGATGATGAAAAATCCACCCAGGTAATGCTTTCTGCATGGATTGCATGTTATTACTCTGAAAATCAGACAGAACAATTATGGTGAGCAGGCTGTTTGAACAGATCAAGTCACAATTCACCTTGGCATTTGCCAATAACACTCAATGGTGAGAAATGGAAGGGGTTAAATGTATGGTACCATCCAAAGTGAAGTACAAGACCACCCATTTCTTAACATGGATGACCTTGACCTATGGTTCCCTTGTAAAAGAACATTTATAATTTAAGTCCCTCTATTTTCTGTGAGTGTACAGCTTCACAGTGGGGGATCCACCTATCCAGCAGATGTGGCTACACAAGGGCAACCCCAGTCTATAGTCATGATCTTGGTAAACCAACTCTACAGTATGTTAGTCTAAGACTTGTAGGTGGATTTTTATAAAGGTAAACATAATAATATTTCACTTTATCAGTGATCACAATGTGAATATAAGTCATGTCAGTAAGTGTGAATATAGAGTTCAATTTTTTTGCCCTTATTGCATTTACCAAGATTTAGGAATAATATTATTAGAAGCAAAACTAGAGTTTATAATACACGAATAAATGATCAAAGCCCAATCTGTAGTACTGATCAAAAAGGAAGTATCATCCATATCTTGGCCATTTCATTGTTGAGTGCACTTATTTTATGCATACCACGAGTATGAGATGGGCAGTTATAGTCTCGTAATTTTCATTAAATTTCATAATAAGTGGCAATGCAACTTAATAAGACACATTGTTAACTCCTGCAAAATAGAAAAATATTTTGTCATACATCCTTCCAGGATAAATGCCCCTGAACATAATTTCAGCATTAAAATGAGATAATAAACAAGGTTAGGGACAGATATTACACTACTTATATCAAAGTCTATCAATATAACCAATGACAAAATAAACACATTGATCTCCCAGAAAGTTATCTTTCCTTGGATAGTTGTTTTAATCTACCAGAAACTTGGTTTACCATGAAGTCCTTATGTCAACAAGCATCATCTGGATTATTTGAACTCAGGACACTTAACGTTAGCAGCTAAACACACTATCCACTAAACCAATTACACATTTTCATTAAAATGTGCCTGTGAATGATACAACAACTTTCATCTCAAATGAATTTCATCCAATATAAAATTAAAATGACATGATTCTTTAAGTGGGTCCTCTCAAGATGTATCTTACTGACAGGAAAACTTGAATCCAACTATAATTGATTAACTAATGGATTGATGCCATATAGAACATTATTAGCATAAGATATGATTCAACTATGCTGAGAACAAATTTTCAAACATATATACTCCATTTTGACAATTATTTAGTTATTTTGAAAAAACAATAATTATGTTATTCAAACGCAGATACAGTATTTTTTGTAAAATGCTTTTTGCCACTATAATTTAAATATTTTAAGTAAATGTAGCTTAAATATTGGCTGATTTCATTTCTCACAAATGCATATATCAGCCAATGGTAACAAATGCAATTACAGTGGTGTGGTAGCTATGAGGGATTGCCATGAACGTTGAAACTTAAAACCATTGGAATCCTAAATTCCATTATGCAGCACACATATGCTTTTATTGATACTCTTTTATGATGTCATCTACTTCATTAGCCAAAAGTAAAGTTTTTAACTAAATAGCATTTCTTTTAACCATAATTAGTACACACTTGAATATGGCATCATTTCAGATGAGGCAGAGGAAAAAAAAAGATGAGCATGTTGCACAGTGATGGGAGGTAGAAACTATGTGGATTTAAGCAATGGTTTAGAGTATAATGTGTGATATTATGTTGCCATATTAGATGAGGCTTAGAAGAGTAGCAACGCTTAATATCTGCACCCATGAAAGGCCTATCAAGACTGGTCGACTTCAATTTTTAACTTTGATACACATTACATCATAGCCTTTTCCCCATACCAATATTCAAGTAAATAAAGTCTCTTTCATTAACAGTTTATATTGCTCTCTTAAAAATATTTTGAGCATTCAGTAATTTTTACTGGTGTGAAAAAATTCAGCAGTTCAGAAGAAAGAGCACATTAGAATTTCTGGTTTTTATAGGTCCTTTGAGAGAAGAAGCATATTTAAACAGAGTTTCCTCAAATAATAATGCCACTAGAGGTTCTAAAGAGGTTGCATCAAATTAATGGAAGCAATTTCATGTTGAAAAGGTTATAAAGGAAAGGGATATGTAGGTGCTTGATCCTGGTATCCATTTTTAATCATTTTAGTTACATTAGTCATAGCTGAACATGCCCACTTCATCTTAAATGAAGGTTTAACCTGGTGAAGGAATACAACGAATACTGGGGCTTGTTTTGCTTACTTGTAATACTGCTATAGACATGGAAACAATAGCTCGTGGGGGAAAATACAAGAGAGAAGAAGCTTGCTTTTTTGTATGACATTTCTGCAAATTTTTGATTAGGAGAGTATTTTGCAAATTTTAATTGTTCTAAATGTCATTTACATGGGGACCTCATGATTAACTGTATTGAAATGAAATTCCCATTTATAGAAAGTAGGTTATTCACAGTAACATATTAATAGTTTTCATAAGTGATTTTAGATCTAATTCATTAGTTAGCACCTAACTCCTGATTGTTATTGGTATTGTTTTTCTGGAATTCAATTCTTTTAAATTTAGGCCAACCCAGTGGAATATGGCTGTAATGTCTATATTTAGGGTGATTTTCTGTAAGTTATGTGCATTTTTTCCGCCAAAACCTTTCAAAAAGTTAAGGTGAATATTATGCATTGTAACAACTGTGGATATTCTTTGAATTTCTTCAAAATCTCCAATCAATTTCCTCTTTACAGTTCTTAAATAGCTTCTTTCAGAAAAGAATTTTATCAGATAATAATACTTAAAAGGCTCAAATGTTTACCCATTCTGAAGAAGGGATTACTGTCTGATGCCAGTTTTGCACATTTTTATTAAAAATTTCAACATTACTTTTATAATATTATTCTACAACTGGCTAATAGAATGTGTTAGCAAAGAGAGACAAATCCAGAGCCACAAATGAATTAAGATATTTTTCTTCAAATCTTGAAAACTTAGTTTTATCAGCATAATTACATGGTAGTGATATGAACCTTGTGCTTAATAGTTTGCATTTAATTTCTACCTAATTTTGAATTCTTACCACATCACTAAATCATTTTTATAACAACCTAAAGACCATTGTTAAATTAGCATATGACATGTTTCACTCGTACCACCACGCAAAAGGAAGTTCCCAAAATGTGACCAAATAAGAAGAAAATGAGTCCAGCCCAACATACTTGCAGCATGAATAACAGAGTTGACAATAAGTATCACAATTTCAACAAATATATTTCTCATTAGATAAGCATGGTTTTAATGATTAGCCAGATTGATTAGGTAAACTATGTGCTCACCTTCTAGCCTGCATGTTGCAGTTTGGAGCCCCACCTTGGTCATGAGTGTTGTGAATATAGTGATGATGAATAACTTTGTAGACTTAAATATTATCAAGGCTTACTGGGAGGGCAGTGGGTACATTTGTCACAGTTACATCTAGCAGAGAAATAATTTTTTGAAGTAATACTTGAACGAAAGCACAACAGTGGTAATTGATGAACACAAAATGTAGGGAGTCAGTTCAAACATTCCAAGCTCTCTAAAATTTGGGCAAACAAATTTCATTCTAACAATTTTCTGCCACTTGGAGCTACATTGGTATTATATTTTCACATATTGACATCGTATTAGTACTATAAAACCACCATAAATTATTAAATCATTGGAATCATCTAATTTATTTACTTTGATGTTTCAAAAAAATAAAAAATATTGATAATATGAAGGATGTTTACTAAAAGGGGACCATAAAATTTTTATTCACATAATTTCTTGTGCAAAAATTTAATTTTATGCCATATTTTGAGCTTGATGCATGATGTATCTGTAGTACAAGTTTCACTGATTAGACTGATATTGCATCAGCAACAGCTGATGAAGTTGAAACGTTCAGTTCACCTATGCCTACTTCTGATGATGAAAAATGCATTCCACAATGGTTGAGAACAAAAAAAAATCATATAAAGCTAGGTTTGGACTATAGGGAGAGTGAGGAATACACTTCACATTAATTTGCACAAATTATCACAAATTCACATTGGGTTTTGTGGAACCCACCACATACCAACATGTCCCATGTGCAATTCTTCTGTAACCAATGTTTCGGCAGCACCCAATAAAATTTTCAATACTTGTGGTCCTATAAATGCCATTCAATGACCTTCTCTCACAATGCCAGCAGCGGTCTTGTTTACTTCCACAAGAGACTGGTGCTCTGGATACACCTTCCTCTGAAATTTTCTTCCCTCTTCAAACATTTAAAACCATCTTCTAACTGGGCTTTAAAGAAGAATGGGCTATCTATAAGTCTGCTGCAGCATAGGGCTCTACTGATGATTTTTCTGGCAAAAGCAAAATTTCAATGCAGTCTTAACAATGCAACAGTTCAACGCATGTTACATCATCATTGCCATATAGGAACTGAGCATATTTTAACTTTCGATAGCTGCCACTGACGCAATACTGAATCCAAATCGATGAACATTGCCCCACATCTGCACTTAGCTATCAATATAACATCGTAAAATTGAACTTTTGCACACTATATTCCATGAATAAAAACTTTGATCACTCTTTATTGAACATCTTTGGCACCATTATCCATAATGAGTTTGCTTCATAATGTTGACCTTTTCAGAAAAAATAATTTTTTTCCAAGTGGCACTGATAATTATTTTTTGTTCTACTTGTTGTTCAAAGAAACCAGCACAGTAAACATTTTTTCCCAATCTGCCTGAGTTTCTAAAATAGTGCAAGCTTTATTGTATCCCACTGACCCACTGAATTCATAGCACTAGATGATGACAAGGTGCCACAGTCATCGCCACTTTCATCACTGTAGACTTCCTCATGTTGCACTTGCCATAGCAATATCTTAAATGTCAACATCATCATTCACCAATAAGAGGGGACAAGAAATTGGAGGATTGTGTGCTGTTGTTTGTTTAAACCATAAAAAAATCACCATGTCCAAACTATTGTGTTTCACCTCACATAGACACTTCGTTTGAACAGCTTTTCTTCAACACTGCTGTTAAATTTTTAATGATTATATATAATTAAGGGAATTTTGCTGCAATTAACTCTATGCAGATGTCAGTTTTCAAAATATCACCAATATCAATCACTTACTTGTACAGGCTGCCTTCTCACTTTTTGTGATATTGCATCTAGCTTACTAAGTTTGTAAGCATCAGATAAACTGATTTTTTTTAAGTTAACAAATTCAAAAGTAAAATTGTTCCTGAAAAAGAAGGCATTACTTGATTTCACGAGCACCAAAGTAATTAATACTTAGGATCATCAACAAAAGAATGGAGAAAAGAGTATTGAGTACTTATGAGATGACATTTTGGGTTTAGAAAGGGGATAGTAAATACGTGTGATGCCAAGGCAATAATGATACCATTAGTAAAAAGGAGCAAGAAGAGATTTTGGTCCTTCAGGGATTTTGAAAAGGCATCGGACAGAGTAAGCTGGGCACAATTGAAGAAAATTTTGCAGAAGATAGGAGTACACTGGAGCCTGTACATGTCTCAGATTGCATTAGTGCAGATAACGAATGGAGAGCCAGGATGGGCAGTACTAGCAAGGTGAGTAATTCAGGGATGTCCATTAGCACCTGTTGTTTTTAAAATTCATGTGGACGAAATGATTATTGGGGTATGAGGTATCGAAAAAGCTGGAGTGAAAGTAATTGGGGACCTTGTCAAATCAGTTAGAATTGTGGATCATCCAGCATTACTTAGCCAGGCAGCCAAATGCTTGCAATCATTTACGTGCATTTTAGGGTCAGTGTTATAGGCTTGAGATGAGAATTAAACATTAAAAAATGAAGGTAATGAGATTTTCAAGAATGGTCAGGCTAGGATAAACATTAACATTAGGGTACATAAACTACAGCAGAGAGAACAGTTCACCCACTCTGTAAGTGCCCTAGAGAAGAGAGGGCAGGGGCATTAAAAGAAGAGTTAAGTTAGGTGGAGAAGTGTTTACAGAGAGGTGGACGTTGATGACAGGCACTTAAAGTAATGAAGTAAAGAAAATAATATGGAAACTTTAATATAAAGTTTAGTTTAATATGGACAATAAATGAATATGGCTCAGAAACTTAATCACTGAGGCAAAAGGATAAGAGCATAGATTGAAGGCTTTTAAGATGCGAGTGTGAAGAAGAATGAAACAAATAAAATTGATTGAAAGGAAAATAAATGAAGTTCTAGACATGGTAGGGGAAGATAGAAGGTTGTTGGAGAAATTTGAAGAAGGCCGGACAAGTGACCATAGGATAAACTCAAAGCAATGGAATGCTGACAACTGTGAATGCTGGGAAAACTATGGATAAGGAGCAAAAGAATAGGCATTTTGGATGAAATCATAAAGATAGAAAGGATGCAGAGCTAACGAATGAGTTAGTGAAATATTTAGTATGGGTTTATGGATACTTTGCATCCTGGTAGTTTTATAACTTGGGAATGCAGTAGTGTGTAGGGCCAAGGCCCATCAAAAACTTACAAACTAATAAGCCCCAAACTCTTTTAACATGATTACACCTGGCTCTGAAGTTTGCAATCAGTTGAGTTAAGAATTTTCAGAACTTATATCAACAGTCACAGTAAAAAGATTGGGAAAACCCAATAGCAAATGATAAAAACTTACACTTACCAGCCCCCTTTTCATGAAAAGGTGGAAGGTATCAGAATTTATTTAACACTATGAGTGCTATGCTATATCATCATTTGTTGTATGACGATACATCATCTTGTTTGAGGTGGCCTGAGGTGATCATTTTTCCCTTCTATAATGAATGCAACAATTTCAGAGTGTAAAAATCATTCGCCTTGACTGGGATTCGAACCCAGATCCCTCAATATCCGGTCGAGTGCTTTAGCCACTTAAGCTACCGAGGTGTCCTCTTAAACTCTGAAATTTTGGGGCTTTTAAAGGAACAAGATGTTGTGACGAAATACCGTACATACAATGTCACAGGCATTCGTAGTCGTGCGCGAGGCACCACAGTCCACGAGGTTAAAGCCAACTTTAAACACTTATGGTGTTTTCACTTTGACAAATTCCAAAGAAACTGCGGGAGATGCCGCAACAGTAACTTTTAACGGAGTCATCCGCTAATGTGCATTTCAATGCAACAATTTCAGAGTGTAAAAATCATTCGCCTTGACTGGGATTCGAACCCAGATCCCTCAATATCCGGTCGAGTGCTTTAGCCACTTAAGCTACCGAGGTGTCCTCTTAAACTCTGAAATTTTGGGGCTTTTAAAGGAACAAGATGTTGTTACAAGATGTTTTTACACTCTGAAATTGTTGCATTGAAATGCACATTAGCGGATGACTCCGTTAAAAGTTACTGTTGCGGCATCTCCCGCAGTTTCTTTGGAATTTCTATAATGAACATAATTCCTATTGTTAACTGTTCTACCCCATAATTTAGATGGAAAATAAAAATAATAAACAATTTGTTAAATATAATACTGCATGCCAGATTGAATTTTCTGAGCAAAAAATTAGGTTCTATTGAAACTGCTTTGTGACACTTAAGAAACTACTTTTTATGGTAGCCTGAAATCAACCTACATCATTGTCGTGGCTTTATTATTTGGAATTCATCTCAGGGACATTATTTTTAGCATGTTCTTATTTTTTACTGCTTTGAAACATCTCATTTTATTCAATGAGATGCAAAACACACTGTGCCATGTCTTTTAAATTCAACATCAAGTACATAAACATCCTCTCTACTATATTACTTCTAATGAGATAATTTGTCACAAACTGGTCAACTGCAATCATGTTGTTGATTTATAACAATGAAAGGCAGAAGAAAAATGTAATTCTATGACATCTGCTAAGTTAAGAAATGTGAAGAGTTCATCTCCAATAGCCAGACAATAATTTTAACAAAAGACCCAACTTCTGAGTTAAAAAAAAGTGCAAAGCCTCCATCAACTCATGTGCAGTGTTAAAAAATCCCCAGGAAAAGAATTTCCTCATACAAATGAATCCGTCAGTGTCCAGATTTCTTGGTCTACCAAAAATCCACAAAGATAGTGTTCCAATTAGGCCAGTGGTTTCTAATATTTAAGCCCCCAACCGCCTTTGGGCTAGAAAGCTAAACACCTCATTCAGACAACATTCAAAGTTTTTGGCCATGTACTGAATCAAAAACTCAAATGAACTAGTGAAAATACTCTCAGGAAAAGTGTTAACCCCTAAGTCCATAATGGTATCATTTGATGTCACTAATTTATTTGCCAGTATCCCCAAATCAGAAGCTTTAAAATTAGCCTAATTTTCCTCAGTTAAAGCAAAAGTTCCAGCCCCAGTTATAAGTGAAATGTGTTTCTCCTTAAAAGTGTATTTGGAATAAAAGTTTTGTTTTAGATGATTATATACCAGCAACCAGACGACTTAGCCATGAAATGTCCACTTTCTCCGCAACTGGTGAATATTTATGCAAACAATTTTGTACATCTCATTTTTGCTTCTAATCCCCCCCCCTCATACAGAATATTCTCCATTGGTAGAGATATATAGATGATGTTTTCTGTGTTTGGACGGGGCAGCTAGGCAGTCGGACAGTTTTCTTAACTTTCTCAATTCCTGGGAAAAGTATTTGAAATTTACCAGAGAAATAGAATCAGGTGAATCCCTTAATTTTTTTAGATCTAATCATCTCAGTGGTAAAGGATAGGATTGAATTTTTCTGAATTTAGGGAAGAGTGCTACACAGACTTGATAATTCCCAATAGCTCAAGACACCATGTCTCCCAAAAGCTATCAGCCTTTCACTCTATCCTGCATAGGCTAATTTTTACCCCGATGCCTCAGGATAACAAATTGAAGAAACTGAACAGAATAAAAATAGACAAGTCAGCCATTTATGGCAGTTCCACAAAAAAAAACCCCAGTGGCAGAAAGTCCCTTTCTTAGGACACATTTCCTATAAAGTGCAAAGAATCCTGCTGGAGGACAAGATGAAACCTGCCTTCTACAACAGGACTAACCTAAAAAGCCTTCTTTGCCACACCAAAGATAAGTTCAACCCGTTACACAGGAATTAAGTGTATAAATTGCACTGTGGTGACTGTAAGGGTGTATACATAAGCCAAGTGGGAAGGAAGATAGAGACAAGGGTAAAAGAACACCAGGCAGACCACAGGAAGAACAATTCCTCATCCCCCAATGCCAAACATCTCATCGATTGTGGCCACGGAAGTGACTTTTCCCGAGTTGTTCTACATGTGGAGAGGAAGGGATGCCGCCTGGATGCTCTGGAACAGCTAGAGATCCTATACCATGCCATATTGGGAAAGGATGTTTTAACCAACAAATTTTTATATCCCTCTCGCCCCAATTAGTTGGATTTTCCATTGACCAGTGCTCTAACCCCCCACCATCCAACAGCCAACCAGCTCATCACCAATCCACCCTACATTAGGCCATTAGTGGTCTCCCATAGTCCCCCATCTAATCGCATGCCAATAACTGGTAGACCATCCTATGACATTCCTCAAGCCTTCCTCCCTTTGCTCCTTAACCTTTTCCTTCCCTCCTTCACAACAGCCTTTTCACCAAAACATCCTTGGTTGTTCTCCCCTCTTTCCCAGCATTTGTGTATATATATGTGTGTGCTCAAAAATTTTCCAATTTACCTGAAGATGTTACCCTGTAACGAAACCTATGTCGTAATAAAAAAATTCTACATGGAAAAGCAAAGTGTCTTCTATCATCATGAAGGATTTCCACCATGTCATTCCCCACCCATATAAAGGCAAGAATTTTTAGACATAGCCAGTATTATTTAGTTAAGAATGAATTTGTGGTTGCGTCATGGCCCAGAGGCATTTTAACATTGAAAAAATCATTCAATACAAAAAAATGGCATTAAATTTTGATTACATACTAATAACAATCTTCTCCCATCAACTCTCACAACAATGTTGTCCACAATGCATGGAATAAGGAAACTGGCATGGCAGAGGGACAAAATTTGAGTGGAATTCATTAGAAAAGACCATGGTTGTAAAATTTGAAATGGAATATGTACGCATCTGTTTTCAAAGTAAGAACTTCTACTTTTATTAATATTCATTATTTCTAAGGGTTAAGTGGAAGATGGAACTATCTAATCTCAATCTCACCCCAGTAAAGACATTTTATTATTACTATTCAGGATATACCTTGTTTCATAGCATTAGATGTTGTATCACGACGAAACCCAAATACCTTTATTAAATTAAGAGATTTGAAAAGGACCATGTCCTTTTACTTCTTTCATCGCTATGTTTTGTTCTCTTTTGTGGACAATGTTTCACCTAATATATGACAACCAATGAGATGACCTATCCTGAATTTTACTCAAATTGTAATTGCTAAGATTAATGGAGAATTGACAGGAAGTTTGTGCAATTTTCTTGGTCCCTCTAAAATCATTATTATGCCAACAAATAATGATATTTTGTAATTGCAATGTTTACGATACATGTGATTACTAAAAGATGGGATTGGCCAGTCATGGAGGCAAATGCAACAACTCACATTTAACCTGAACACTTAGTATGTGATCAATTTCCATACCACACTGTTCTAGGGTATTCAAGCCTTTACTTAGATTGCCATGTGGTAAAAATTTCCAGTGCAATAAATAGTCCATAAATGGAGTTTTGAACTGCTCCCCCTCTTCCCCCCCCCCCATTTGGTAGTCTTTTCAAGGATAGGATAATGTCCCATTTGACACACTCTCCTTTCCCACCAAATTCCTTTTTTTTTCTTCCTAGGGCAAATTACCACAGCATTTTAAGGCCAAAACAAATGTTACAATCATTTACATTGGTTTATACGACTGCATCAGAAACAGTGGTGCAAATATTCTTCATGCAATCACCAATTAGAAATAACATCCAACAATCATCATCAAACCAGGCCTTGGGAGTGGCCGGGAGCATTGAAAAAGACCTTGTAGATGAAATTACTGAAAAAGCAACCAAAGGACACTGAAATCCAGAAAAAAAGACTAACATACAGGCTAAAGTCAATCTGGATTTGAAAAATACAGCAATAATACGTTGGAGGGTGGATAGCCATAGAAGTCCAGGGGGTAGAGCACTGAGCTACTGACAGAGGGCCTGGACTTGATTCCAGGTGATACATCTGGGAACCCAAGCCATGGGTTTTTTTGGGTACAAGATCTTCCTGGGAACAACAACAGGCAGAACTGGGATAGAACCAATCCCCCCACTCTGCTGCATGAATTTCACGTCACTGTATTTGGTAAATAATATACATTAATTTTAATGTTGAGCATAAAATTCCAAAGTGTGAGAAATATCTAAGGGGCCTAGAATTAATATAGGCATCATAAGAATTATGGTTGGTATTGGGTTGGTACAATGTAGACTACATCTACCTGATCTTATTAAAACTACTAAATGTACTCCTTAGAACCAATTAAATGAAAGCTCATATTACCGAATAACTTAAAACTTGATCAATTTGAAAGTTTTTAGCAGCTCACCTCGATACATTAGAAATGATCATTAACTATTATTACAATCTCATTACACTAAATCAACAACTAACAATTACTATTGTTTTCTAAAATATATTTCAACAAATTATAAGGAGAATTTAGTTCCAACTTATTTAGATGAAATTGAAATATTTTCATTGCATCTTGATGCACGGCGATTTCCAAAAAAACTGCACCTCTCAAGTTTTGGCAGTTTGTGGTAAATACACCATAGTATCCAACTCTTGCACTCCATAAAACTTCTTTTGCCAAAATACCTGTGAAAAAATGGGGTAAGAGTCTCTCCCTCTCATTCTCTTTGCCTTTCATTCCTAAAAATCACATTTGCAAAAGGAGAGTATTTACCACATTTGTTTTCACCCTGAAATAATGTACTCAACTCTTTTGCCTCAGTGAAAAATTTCAGGGGCCAAATGAAAATTAGCAGATAAGAGAATACTGTAATCCCAAGCAGATGAATGATTCCTTCTGCTCGTAGAAGATAATTACACCGCTAAGCTTCACAAAATTCAGTACGTTTCAATGTAAGCTGGATCAGCACAAAAGCCTATGTTTGTAGTTACTTTCATCATCTGTAAAATAAATCACTGGTGGATGGTTAACATTGATTGGTATCCCATAAAATAAAAGTTTTCTTCTAAGTGCATGTCCTGGTTATTAGCGCTTTCACTTCAAAAATTGCATTATTCATGCATACAATTTCCACATAATAGTCCAAGGAGGGCTTCTTCACGGACTTTTGGAACATTATAACTGATCCCTCTCCAAGTATTTTCTAAAGTGAAGAAGGAAACGAGAGATGAACTGAAAAACAAGACCGTCCAGCTTGAACTTGGAACTTCAGGGCGATTACACATTTCAAAATTAAAGACAAATCAACAAAAAAATAACTATAGCCAAATTCTGAATACACACTTGTCCTGAAGTCATTACAGAATAAAATCACAGACGAGTTTGGTTACTGAACCCACACCTTTTTCTGAGGTAGAAAGTCACATCACATGTCTGGAAGGAGTATCATGGGAAGATTTCCCATAGTAACAACATAGGTCTCCATCCAATCAGTCAGGTGATTAAAAAGACCCACCCTCGAATTCCCGTACCTACTCTTACAACATTTTTTCCCATTCCACCACCAAAAGCCAAGTTACATTGCAATAAAAAATATCCAATGTCTTACTTTACAAACAAAGCATAGCATTGAAACAAGAAACTCAATGGTCCCATTACATTACCCTATTCTTCAAACAGTCCAAAGGAGGAATTTAATCCTGATCACATTTCAAACAGAGTTCACAACTCTATTGCATTCAGGTGACTTGATGGTGGAAATGACTAACATGCCTGTCGAGGCATGTGATTTGAAAAAGCTTCAAAACTTCTCATCAGTGGGCATTGGCAGCACATACACCTGGCAGTGATACCAAATGATGCAACATAAAATAATAAGGATTGACACTTCTCGAAGGCAACCGCTCTGAAAAAAATGTGAACCCAGTGGTTCTAGAGAGTAAAAATAGCACAAACAGGAGGCTTTGGAGACTGAAGTTCAAAAAAGTGACTTTTAGTGACTAACCTGAAAAAGAGAAACTAAAAGTGAGACAAGTAACTCACACCAAGGCTTGCCAAGCTCAGGTTTCTTCTACTGCATACATGCTCCTATTTTTTTATTTTCTCTGAATATTTATAATACACTGCATGCATATTATGTTACTTCCAAACTTTAAGGCATACATAGCTACATGCGTAGAATTTTCCTAAACGATTTGTAATGCATTTATGGTGTTATCAGTTCAGGTGAAGATAATCATGCCTGTGAAAACTTTACCTCAAGCACTCAAAGTTAGAGTGATTCAAAATTTCCAGATAAAGCTTTCACAAAAAACTAGCCTTAATTAGTTATTATAGAGGCCACTGTATTAATTGGAGGTGCTGGTTTCTCCTTTTGCTCTTTCCTCTTCATCATTAATCTTAACTCAACAACATAAAATTATAAATGAAATAAAGGGTAAATGAAAAGAAGGGGCATCAAAATTTTTTATCTAAGAAGTGATTTCTCTTCCACAGGGGAGAGATGAGTGATGTCCTAACCTATTGATTCAGAGGTTTCATTCACCACAAGGTGGGTTTCCCTACAATGGAGGCTTAGGTGTTTGTCATAACCCTAGGGAGTGGAGTAGCGATTAACAAGTGGTAATTGAGAATTTTTAGTACCCTGTAAGCCACTGCTAGGGTTTGTGGTAGAGAGTGAATACACACCAGACTAATTTTGACCCAAATACTTTTCCCTCTAGCACAGTCAGACAATGGTATTCTGAGCCCTTATCATTTGTGGGAAAAATGAATCTTAAATCTATCTATTCTACACTTAAAGTCTCTAACTACATTGACATGATCTTGCCTACTACAGTACGATGGGGCCAATAACACATTTTTAACATCATTGCTTTAGAGACATCATTCCAATTCATGTAAGATATTTAATCTGTAATTTAACCTTCATTCCGTGAGTGTTTCCCAACCTAACTCCTCTAATAATTTTGATATGCTACTAACTTTATCATAACAACATTTCACGAATATAGCTCCTCCATTGAGTAGCTTAAGGCATGATGTGGTGGAAGTTGAACATAATGAATAACTGATCGTAGCACTTTTCCACTTGATAAAATTTTTATTTTACTACTCGGTTTCGATGAATTACATCATCATCAGGTGATGATGATGTAATACATCGAAACCCAGTTGTAAAATAAAAATTTTATCAAGTGGAAAAGTGCTACGATCAGTTATTCATTAGCTCCTCCATGCTGTACACAATCCAATTTGGCAATCGATCTAACTTCATGAGGATCCCATTTACTAGCAGCATATTTTGAGGCCTAATCAGTGAAAGCTTAAGTTTCTCCTTAACTTTTTCATCACATTTCCCCAATTCTCTTCTAATAATTCCTAATTTTTGTTCACATATACCCTGTATATATTTCACCCAAGATAGGCCGTGAGTGAGAGTAAAACCTAAGCATTAAACTGAGTCTACATTTTCCATTGTTGATGTTCCTGATGCAGTAGGTATTCAGGAGGGAATGGCTCTTTTGCCAAAAATTCATGACTACTGACTTTTCTTAAGATTAATTCTGATTGCAAAGGTCAAAATACGTGACTTTGCACTACTAGTAAGAGAACGCAAATATTATCGATTGCAGAAAGAGAATCTCAAATATCAAAGAAAATTAATAAGCAAGACTAGGCGATGCATTAGATGTTTCAGATAGTATTTATGGGAAGAATGGTCATAGAATTAAGGACTCTGTGATATTAAATGGATAAGAGACAGAAACATTCAAAGAAGGAAGAATTGCTGCCAAGCAATTTAAGCATAGTCAAAAAAAGAAAGAGAATAGATTGTATGAAGCATCTTGCTTGATGACTGGGTCCGAAATCTTGCTTCTAAGAGAAACAGATGAGCGTAGATCAGGGATTTTAGAAGTATGCGTAAGGAGAAGAATTGAGAAACGAAGGTGGACAAAGAGATACAATAACAAAAAAGGGTTAAATATGGTTGAAGGAGAAAGAAAATTATTTGACGAAACTCACAGATGGCAGAACATGTGGGTATATGAGAATATATTGAAATATGTGGGATTATGGGAAGGCTCTGATATACAGAGAGTAGTGCTCAATAAGCTAGAAAAGAATAGCCTTTTGATGGCATGAAGTTAGGTATCAATAAGGTGTAAAGAATTAAAGAAGGTTATAATCAAGGGTTAACAAGAGGAATAACTTGCAAAACGAGAAAAAGAAACAATTTTCAGGGATCATCGAAAACAAGGTATATCACCGATGATGATCATTACCATTGTTTCCATCTTCACTTTTCTCACCTATATAAAAAAAGATTGGTTCTGCGGCCATATTTTTTTTCTTTCTCCGGAGAATTTATCTGATGTTATGCCCTTATTTAAGTGAATGATCTTTAATTATAGTGCACATGGATTTGCAGTGATCAACAAGAGCGCAAATTCTTTTCATTTGGGAGGGTTCATGGCTTAGGGAATTATGCGTAAGTGAGGTGTTCATGGGTGAGGGTTCACCTTCTCAACTAGCCAATGAACTACATTCCTCAAGTTAAACATTTAATAATCACTAAGCCTCCAACCACCCTTCTTCCTCATCAGCCTATCTTTTAACCCTCAAACCTGCTTCCCCCCATGGTGTGTCAATAATTGTTAACATGTACCACTTATGGATTATTTCATGAAATAGAGTGGCCATTAATGGACTCGCAGACTTGGAGATGTTAAGAGTAAAATATAACTCGGCTGTTTATTGTAATTTACTTGAATTGAGTTGGATTTCAAGTTGAATTCCAATAAAATTAATTTTGCAAAGTTTAAACTGAGTTAATTTTTGCATTAATCCTTATGTTAATTCAACAGAAATGTTACCACTTCCACCAAAATTGAAGTAAGTATTTTTACTATTCTTCAAGATCACTTTCAGTCATAACCATTAAAAACACTAGCCAAAACCTACATTTATTTTAATAACACTTTTTTAATTTGAAGTTTTCATGCCTTTCTTAATCTTAAGTTTTCTTGTTGCCTTGCATTGGTACAAACAGAAAATAAGTATTATTATGAAAAATCACCTTTCACCTGATGAATTAACTTTTAACTTTTTAAGTTATATGTTAATTTTTTCGAAAAGAAGAAATGAATTACATTTACATGTTGACAGAAAAAAATGAGTCAACATTATTTGAAAAAAATACTAGCTTTTTCAATTAATGTATTAAAATTTAAATTAATAATTTATTACCCAAGTATGGGCACTCCTGAGTCATTGCATGCAGTTGTGTGAAATGAGACTTTGAAATGAGATTTCTGAACACCATATTTTGCCCTGTCATTCCTGTCGAGTATTTTACTGTTTCTAAGTCAACAGCACTACTTCAGTATTCACCAAACATACCATATTTACTTGACTACATTTGAAACATATCAATAGGAAAATGCTCAGCAATATTAAACATTTATAAATTTTCAAATAAGGTATGGCCCATTGACATCCTTAGTGACAATTTTGACAAATTTAATAAAAGTCGGATAAAGTCTAATGCCAAGGGAAGAGTAAATAATCACTAAACCACTCTCAGAACACAGCCTAAAATGTATTCAATATGATAACTAACTCAGATTCAGCCTTATTACGAACACAATGCAAATAGGGTTTTCAAAAAAACATGCAGTGAAATAGAAAGTAGAGTTAGATATTTGTTGAAACTACGGTGACTATTCTGATAATTATCGTTAACATGCAACATAACTGTACCACAAGAATTTCCATTCACTATCACTTCACAAGAGAACTATCACGATGATCCTCCCGCACATAGAATAATAGAGATCAACACTTTTTGTAGCTATCTTTTCAAAACAATTAGAACATATATTATATTGAAATTTTAATTTTACCTACTTCTTGGCTCATCTCACACAAGTACGTTATGAAAAGAGGCCTCAAAACTTGTTCCCATAAATTTCACACTGTGATTCCTTGCCAAATGCCAAGACTATATTAATTTTCATTATAAACTTGTGAGTAGCACAATTACCAATAATAGAAGGGTAATGAACTATAATTGATCAAATCTAATAATTATATTAAGGACTGAAAACTATAACTGTGTAAGACAAGAGTTGGCAAAATGATTTCTTTGCTGAGGGGAAAGCACTATTTGTACTAGGGAGTTCAGAGACATTCATTTGAGTAGTGCTGGTCATGCTTAGATGCCAGGTCGTCTGTGCCAGTTTGGTATCATTAAACTGCTGGTTTTTTATGCCCCCTTATTCGCGAGACCTCGCTGAATATTGTTGTCACTATCAATTTCACAACCTGAGATTAGACAATTGTATTTTTTTTATTTAAACAACCAAAAAATGAAATAAAATTCTTCTAATGGGAAATTTTTAAGCTACTAAAGAATTTTTATCCTTTAGTCGTTATGGATCCAATAGCTGTTATTCTCTATCCTTAATACAGAGCATGATATTCCTAAAGATTTAAAAATCTACTTGATACCATATGGAAAGATAATATAGGGCTAATCCCAATATTACAAGTAATACTTTTTGAAGCAGCTTATGACATGATGCCCAAATTTCAATATGGTTGTTAAGTCTAAAACAAGTCACTCAACCAATAAGAATCTCATCTTTACTGGAAACCTTGAAATTTTGAAATCACTCAAAAAACTTTCTAAAAAAATGCAAAGATTCACCATGTCATTTGACCAACACACAAAATTCTCTTTCATCCATATTATGGATATCACTTCACTTACTTGTTTCAAATAAATTCTAAACACACAGTGATGGACAAATCTGGCTGTAACTTGTATGCATTCCGTTAAAAATGGATTTAATCTACACCCTTGGAGCCAACTTCTGACTTAGCATGGATTTTAAAACTACCCTTATATATACCTATATCAGTAGGTCTCCATGATGTAACAAAGATTTTTTAACACGAAAATTGGGTGGAGAGCAACTACTTGAAAAGATGATGTTTAAAATTAAATATCAGCTGCTTTAGAAGTACACAGAAAATTCATAAATTAAGAAATATAAAACCTTAACACCTGCACATATGTACCAAAAGGGAAATAGTTTTCACCACGCACAACCCGGCACTAGGGGGTGGATTTGGATACAGAACTTGATACGACAAATGCGGGGATGCAGCATAGTAAACACCATTCATTGTATTCACTGGACTGATGCTACCTCCAAATTCTTTCGCCACTACCTTTGAATGCCCTATTGCCCTTCGCCTTCCCTTGACAAACAGCTATTGCAACTCTTCTAACTCTACTTTGAACACGATAATTTGTAAGATCCATAAACCTCATGTCTGAAGATCAGTTAAAATCTAGGAACATGTGAGTTCAATTGCAATGAAAATACGTAGTCATGGATATTGCAAACAGAGAAATTATACTGGTGATTATATAGTGGTCCTGAAGCCTCAGAGCTTTCCATTTCCAGCTGGTCAGGTCATCCCTGCCATAGCTGCCACAGTGAACATAGTCAAGCCACCAGAAATCTTCAGTAAAGGGGGAAGTGAATAAAAGATTTTCAGGGTTCGATGCATTGACAAATATCTAAACATTAAAAACTGGTTCAGGACCTAGTCCCGGAATCTCATTTTAAGCATAATGCAAATAATGCATGCTAAAAAAATACACATTATCCTATGACTGTTGTCCGAGACTCTTTGGAGAACATATTCAGCAGCATTACTTATAATTAAGCAGGATTGATATTATGAAGTTTCATTCTATAAATTATAAGATTATTATTATTTTTTGTTACCATTTTTAGGCTCAGAATCTTAAAATGTAAGGTGTCAATTGCATATAGATGTATATGAAAATATCTATTATTACCAATCAAACAAATACTAAATGTTAGTAATCATGCATAATATGCACCCTAACTTTCTGAAAAATTTCTGTGGAAGAAAATGGATATCATACCTGGAATAGTTCAATAAGTTAATCTACATCTCAATCCCAAAATTAAATTTTAAGTAATAAAATAGAAAGTACACTCAAATGTAAATCAAAATTGTATTGAACCCTGGACACATTTTCCAATTGCTCAATTTTTCACTCTTTGCTTGTGATGAGTAATTGGTGAAATGCCTATTCCTAGTAATTCAAATCGCCAACCATCAGGTCCAAAGAAAAACATTCAGATAGGCTTTATGAGCGCATACTCAAAGGAATGAAGAAGAATTTACCAACTACTTTTGAAATAGATTGGTTATGTGAGATCAAAGTAGCTTGAAAGACACTAAGCACAGAATAGCTGAGGCCATGAAAGCATTCATGATGAAGAGACAAATATTATGCCCTCAGAACATAAGCTTACAAACATGATGCAAAACAGGAAGCATTTCTTTTGAGAGTGGCACTCAATGGATAAGATAACATACATGTACAACTAGAAAAGCAGAGAAAAATATGAGCCTTTGAAATCTGCTACTAGAGATGAATGGTGCAGATCAAATAGGCAGATGAAATGAGGAATGAAGTATGTAGAAGCGTAGAGGAGAACAAGACAATATGGAATATGATAAGGACAAGGCTTATGCACACCTTGAGAAGGAAGGAAGGTCATGGGACAAATTCTTAGAGCCAGTATAAAGAGATGTTCGACAGATATAGTCTCCTGTGACATAGTATTTCACATAACTTATTTACAGAGAGTACAACAGAATTGGATGCTTATTGAAGACATGAGAGGTCTACCTTCCAAAGTAGTAATAGTAGCTACTAAGGGAGGTGACCGACAGCTAAGGTCATTCACACCATTAGGAATAGGTGAATAATTTTGCTGGGGTGGAACGTTCAGGGACTGGAAGAATGGTGGAGAGAAACCCAGTGCCAGTATTAGCCTACTCTTAACAAAGGGTGCTTAGGGGTCTACAGTTTAACGTATCATCTGACAGATGGCATATTTCAATGGAAGTGCCCTCCAGATGGCACCTAAGAATGGATCAGGATAACAGTGAAAAATCCTGCCACGTCTGGAATGCAAACCCGGTGAGAAATCAGTATACTGGCCTGCACACCTTCCCCATCCTTTCTATCCTTTAACCTATTCTAGGAGAGTCAGAGCTGGATTAGGTGAAGTGAATAGTGACATGAATTCAAGTACAGGTGAAAGAGGAGGAGGAAACATGTTACCACACACCCAGTCAGCGAGAGATCTATTTAAAACATTATGGCATATACTTAATCACCTAATTACCCAGTGCCGTTCGCAATACCCATTCCCCCACTCCTCTGCCAACTAATCGACGCCAAGAAAATTGATCTTATTTTTTTTTTTCCAACAATATTTGTATACATTTTTTTTCTCTCTCAACAATGTATTTTTCAACAATGTATATTTCTGTTATTTTATATTTTCAACAATGCATTAATTCCCTCTCCCAGCCTGCTAATTTTTCAATGTTACCATTCGTCCTCCTCCTCCGCCCCCTCTTCCTACCTCAACCAATCCTTGCTTTCCTCCCTCCCTCCTCTTCCACTCCGTCCAGAACTATATATACTGTGTTTGACTTGTATTTTTACCTGATAATGTTATACCATAACAAAACCTAGGTCATAATAAAAGTGGTTTATGTGGAAAGGCGAAGTATTTTAAATTTTTTTCAATATGAAGAATTTCCACCAAGTGACGCCAGAAACTGTTTTATTTATGGCATATAATTTTCAAAATTGACTTTCCCGTTCAATCTTCCTCTCCTTTATCACCATCTCCCACACTGATTACTGCATATTTTTGCAAAAATAACTATTGGTCATGAGGTAATAATTTTTGACTGCTGATGTCAGAAATGACAAGGAAAACTTTGTAGCCTCATTACTAGCAACTTTTGAGATGGTGAAAATTACCAAAATATAACTGCTCTTTCTATATAGAATGTAAAACATTATCCTGCTGTAGCTGTACGTCAGGAGTATATGTGAAGAAACATTAAGTTGATACAACATCCTTATCACAAACTCCCTTGCAAGTTACTGACAGTGGACCCTCCCTCACAGGATTATGGCTTTCCTTGTAAATAAAACAAAATTTCAGTACAAATAGTGATGCATCATTTGAATGCAACGATACATGTGAACAGGAATTCCAACAGAGGCTAGGTATATGTCCTTTTAGTTGCATCACAAATGATCCTTTTTATCAATAGGAAGCCTAAAAACCTGTCATGAGCACAGGGTAATCACTTCCTGACTTCTAGACAGCTGAGGAACGAAATGTAACAATATCCCAAGAAACAAAATCCACATGAAAACAGGTACCACAGCAAAAATGAACAAAATCTAACTATTACAATATGAAATATTTAAGCCCTTAATTCTACATTAAGCATGAGCCAATGCCTCAATTGGTACAATCCAATTGGCCAGTAATTAGATGACTTCTGATTCCAGGCTTTCAAGGATAAAAATTTGTTTTCCCATGATGTGTGCAAACAATTTTACTAACTTTTACCACCAATGTTATCCAATGGACACTGGTGCATTTGAATGGGCCAATACTTCAGCATTTTCACCGACAGTATTGACATTCGTGGGGGTATTTTACCATTTGGTAGTCTTAACATTCAATAAAAAGAAATTTAAGGCATGATATGGTGGAATATCATTGATGCAGTTACTTTGAAACCGGTCGCATTATATTTTATTTTGAGGAAATTGCCAATTTTCCATTAATCTAACATTTAAAGTAAATTTTGGATGGACACAAGAGTTGACACAACTACATTTCTTAATTTCATTTAACAGAACACAACCTGACACCTTAAACAACAGTAAAAATGTTCTTAAATTCTGCATACATGTTTCACCTCCCTTCATTTGATCCAACATACCTATACTTTTCCTTACCCTTCATTACTATCCAAACATTCTCCCCTCTATCACGGTCTTCAACATCTAATTGCCAATCAAAATGCTCTGCATCCATCTTTCCAGCCTCCTTTGCATTTCTATTTCTCCCAGTAATCCTTTCCTCTCCTTCACCATGCCTGGCACTTCCTCATTTGTTTTCCTTTCAGTCCAATTCACCTATTCCATCCTTCTCCACACCCCCATTTCAAAAACTTCCAATTTTGAACTTTCACGTGGATGGAAATCATGGCTTCATGAATATTGTTGATTATTACAGGTAATCTACCAGTTAAGGTAGGTTTTGGATGGACAAAACTATCAAATAATTATCTTGCCTCTCCTAACAAAACAAAACCCAACATCTTACTCTACAACAAGCCACTCTTCATCTCTGTGTACTCCCTTCATTCCCCTCAATATCCCAATTCTATGCCTGCCACGTCCTTGTTTGCCAAACATTCTCCCCTCTGTGGGCTTAATGGAAAAAGAAGACCATTTGGTCTCAATTTCACCCAAATAAAGACTTCTATCTATCTCTATCACAGTCATCAACATCTGACTGCCAAATAATATGCTCTGCATCCATTTATTCTGTCTCCTTATGATTTCTCCCAACAATACCCTCTTTTCCCCGACAATGCCTTGCAATTCCTCATTCATTTTTTTTCTGTCCACTTCACCTTCTTCATCCTTGCACACATCTACATTTCAAAAGCCTCCAATTCATGACCATCAATTTGCTTCCAAGACAGTTACTACACCTTAGAAAACCATGACACATATCCAAGTTTTGAGGAGCTGTTTATTAACATCCTTACTCAAGGTCTCTATTATCTTTTTGCCTCCTTTTTGTGAAAGATTCTTAGCCCAATGCAATTCTTCTTCTTACCACTCTGACCACTTCACTCTAAAACAATTCCAAGTTAGGTAAATTGTTCTACATGCTCTAGTTGTTACCCAGCAATTTTCAAATTTACCTTAGCCTTTTTTCTTCTCGAAAACCTCAAAACATTTTTCTTGTTTACATTGATCTTCATTCCATACTTGCCAGACTAATTTTATCATGCACTCAGCAATGATTGGAACTCCTTGGCTGACTGGCTAAGTAAAGCTTCATAATTGGCAAATGTAATTGATTTTAAAAATTCCCCACCTACTTTCACTCCTATCTCCAGCCCTTACCATTACCGTAGCATGAAGGCAAAAGGGTAGGTGATAGTGGGGATCATCCCCTCACTTCCCTGCCTCAAATGGCCCATCCCAACTCCCCATCCACGGCATGCACCATAGCAGTCTTACAAATGTGCAGGTATTGGATAAGTCATCTATGTGACTTGGATGAGATACAACATTAAGAGGAGGCTAGCAGAGTAACTGAGTTTAGATATAACATACCTAAGGTATCACATGCCCCAAAAATTAAAATTGAATCCAATTGGCAATACTGCTAATTAATATCAGCATACTGAAGATTAATTGGATAACAGGAGAAACACTGAGGAAATATCTTTTAATGCTACCTAGGGGAGTGTTGGCATTGTGGACAGGGAATAGAAAAGAAGAGTATCTCAAGAAATGAACAGATGGCCTATTTTAATTTTCTTCAGTCGGTAGATATTTATTCATTCATCATAAACAAATTGAATCCCAGCAGTAAGATGCATAGGTCTATATCCAAAGGCAACATAACTAAAGTCATCCAAAAGGAAAATGGAGGCATAAAATAAAGCACAGGATATGAAGGTCAAATGAAAAATTCTAACGGGTAACTTTGGCATTGCATGCTTGAGAAATGAAATATAAGCTTTCTTAATCTTGCAATAAATGGGTAGCTCCCCCCAGTTGCACATGCTGTGATTCAATTTCTGCCCGCAAAAGGATCAATATGGCACCTTTTGCCCGGGGATATGAAATGTTTTTTTCTCTTATGGCTGTCTTATTTAGTACATAGCAGAAAATAAAATTTGGTTGTGTAATATAATCAGTTGTGCCAAGTTTATGAAACTACAGTAAAGAGTGAAGGAAAGGTTAAACAATGGTTTCGAGACTTCAAAAATGGTCTTGTAAATGCCCATGTCCATTAGTGAAGTGGCAGGCCCAGTATCCAGAGGGTTGAAATCACCCAACAAGTGAAGCAAGAACTGCAACCTGCTTGACAATTGACGATTAGTACTCCGACTGATAAATTTCTTCTTGTTGGACACACCACTATTTATGTGATTTCAACAGAAAAGCTCAGATATCACTTTGTGTTCAAGGTAGGTGCAGAAAATGCTTTCAGACCAGAAGGCCTTAAGCAGCCTATGAAAATTCAGAGCTCTAGAGAGTCCTATTGCAAAAAAAGGTACATGATTTAAACACCTTAGCCAGACCATGTAAGGTAATCTGGACTTCCCAATGCTTAGTGCTGATAAAAACGCATGGAAGAACTATGTCCCCTCGATTTTAAGTTAGGTTACCGACGTCCCACTACATGGAAGGGAGTGAATGTTTGATGAATTTTCTTATCATTTCTTTGCATACTTTATAAAGGTATGGTATTAGTTCAATCATACACATAACCTAAATTTCTAAACATAACCTGAGCGCAATCCTTGTGTACCCAAACGTGACCTTTCATTTGACATTTATTCATCCAGTGCAACAAAGAATATTTATAACTGGTGTTTTTGAAGTTAAACAGGAAACTGGAAGTTTTAATATCAAATGGAGACAAGTTTGCTCTAACAACTATTCTATAAGAAAACACCAACATTGGAAGAATGGAAATAACTTAGTACAAATATTTCTATAAAAAGAAAATGATCATTTAATTCTTGAATTTTTAGAAACAATTATCTATACTATAATGCAAACAGCTAACATAGGTTGAACATCTGAATATAATAATGAATTAGTTATTCTCTCCATTTCCAAAAGTAATTTGTGTATCCATTTTACGAGGGCGATTTAATAAGTACCCGCGTTTGACGATAAAGGGCGTTCCTAAGGGAAGTTTACGTTATCATCATGTGCTGCCATCTATCAAACGACGGTGAAACAAATTTCAGACTGATTTAAAGGTTAGTTTGGATTTGGCAGCCATTCGAGTAAGATGTGTTTTGTGATTTTCGCTAAGATGGAAAAAGAGCAGTATTGTTCGGCAATTCGCCTAAAGTTTTTGGATGGGAAGAAATGCGAGGAGATAAAAGCAAAGTTGGATACTGTTTATGGGGACACTTCGCCATCTATGACCACAGTTAGATATTGGTTCAACGATTTAAACGTGGGCAAACATCTGTTTTTCGGTGAGGAGCGACAAGGATGCCTGGCAGACGTGGGTACCAAGGAAATCATTCAAAAAGTCCATGCCATGATTCTCGCTGATCGACGAACGAAAGTGCGCGAAGTAGCAGAGGCCGTGGATGTGTCGACAGGAATGGCAATTAATATTTTACATGAAAAGTTGGTGATGAAAAAATTGTCGGCCCGATGGGTGCTGCGATTGCTCATGGTGAATAACAAGCTGATCCGGAGTTGTCACCGTCAAACTGCATGAACTACGTTATGAATTGTTGCCGCACCCCTGTATTCACCCGATCTGGCTCCCTGCAACTTTTTCTTATTCCCTAACATGAAGAAATGGCTCGCGGGAAAAAAATTTAGCTCAAACGAGGAAGTTATCGCCAAGACAGAGGTGTATTTTGGAGAGTTCGACAAATCCTATTTTTTGGAGGGGTTAAAAAAATGGCCGGAACGTTGGGAGAAGTGTATCTCTCTAAAAGGGGACTATGTTGAAAAATAAAAAAACTGTTTTTGAAAAAATAGTTTCTTCATTTCTATTACAGGTACTTATTGAACTGCCCTCGTAAAATGTCTTATTTTCATTGTATTACCAATAAGCGGTCAATTTAGATCTTTTTCAAGCAACAAATAAGATTTCTGAAACACAGTGCAGTAACCTAACAGTTCTTTTCACCAATGTTGGAATGAGTGATCAAGGACTGGAGAAAGATACTTAATACCAGGCTGCGTAAGAACAAATTAGAACATTGCAGGTAGCATTTAGACCACTAAAAAACTTGTCACACATTTATAATGTATACATTTGAACTTAATGATGTTGTGTTACCAACTGTGACCATGAAACTATGTAGCATTCAATGAGATATGGAATCTATGGATTCCATCAAGTAGTATGACCCAAACTTGTCCTTTGGAGTTTGAACTAGATAAGATGTCCCTCTCCTGGAAAATGCTGAGACCCCATGAGCCATTGTTTCTTAACTAATGCATCAACCCGGTGACTCCTACTGGCACTGAGTTTATCCCGTCGGACAGTTAGATATTATTTCCCAATAAGGTTTCTGTGGAGTGATTTTGAAATTCAAGTTCCAGCAACCACTTCAGTAAGTGTACACATATCAATCGCTTCCTCTCCCTCTCAATCAGTGATGTGGTCCCAAAACCCAAAAGTGGGAGGCACCTCTGAGAGAACTTACTATTCTCCTTAGAGACCCCTCCAATGAACTTCAAATAGCTGTCATACATGTACGCACTGTTTAAAGGATAAGCAATGTAAAATAGGATTACTCGTGTACTTCTTTTATTGCAATAACCTCTTCTCCACTTGAAAAATTCACCTTACTTTTGAAATAAGCTTAGTGAAAAGTTAAATTTGTCAATGTATACAGGTATATCCCCTTGAGATAAACGAATTTCCTTAAGTACACCTAACTCACAAGCAGTAATAAACACTAATTAGCAAGTCTTCCTCCTAATTCAATACTTTCTTGAGGATAATTTAGAAATGAGAAAAAGCAATCAGAATGTAATGCAAGGTTAACTTGTATCGCATTTGTGTGGCACATCTGAAAGCTACTTCCTCCCTTCAAGCAAAAAGAGTTAGTTGCATGAAGATACCAAACAATCATTGAGATACAAACAAACTCCCTCGATCAATTTCAGCGTGTAACATTTTTTACATGAGTAAGAGCTCATCTCCACAGTCCTACCAACTCACAAAGAGTTAACATTAAATAAAATATCTATCTGAAAATTTAACTTGAAAATGAAAATCAGTAACAAATAAATCAGCCTAGATGCAAGCGATGATGAAATGTTCAGTCCTTGGCATGCTGACCAAGGCCACAGTAAAAACATGAGATCAAATAAACAACCTAGCAAGCTAGAGCCCATACAATTTCCTATATAGCCTCCATTACAATCAAAGCAGTGAATCATAAACACACGTGACTGAATGAGAAATGAATTCTAACAGCCAATGGATAAGCAAGTGTTCAAAACTAAAGGTGATAGCTTTAACAATATGCGGAATGCCCATAATTCTTCCACTAAATCACTCAGAAACACCTTTGATTAGTCAAATTCATCCATTTGCAATAGAAAAATCAATGAAATAAACGTTATATAAACCTTAGGACTAATGGCATCAAGTAATATGATTAATAAAGATATTGTGAAAAAGGAAACTGAACGCTGGGAAGAAAAATGAAAAAAAAAAACTAAACGTGATTGAAAAGCGCACACTGAAAAAACTAAACTAGCATTCTTTCTAATTTTAGCACCATAAATAAGGCTACTTTCTAGATACTTTCATATAATTATCAAAGTGGCAACTATTTTCAGTGTAAAGAAATCATTCAAAATTGAATTAAATTAATAATTAAGTAAGAGGCAAAATAAATAACCTGTTGAGGGAATAAGACTAGAGTTCAAAATATTTTAAATAACAGAGTGTAACCTACCAGGATTAAACGCAATGCTGAGAAGTCTTTGAAAAAACCAGGAAGTTACCAAAACCAGTTGTCTTATAACACAGTGAAATCACCAATCCAATGCACATTAAAAGAGGTGCTGCGTCTATCACACTGGAATGTCTGCTCATTACAGCAGCATATCTCGAGCATAAGCACTGCACCACATGTGGCATAACCACAAAACCTTTCCCATAGTGAGTGGCAAAAGAATTTACAGCGTGGTACCTGAGATAATCAAGTCCACCAGTCAAAAAATAAATATTGAGTTCCAGCACGATTTATGCCATTAAGAAAAAAAAATTAATGTTTATCTTTTTAACTAAAAGTGATAGGAAGGAGGAGAGGGAGGAATTTTTACAAAATTCACAGAAAAGAAAAAGAGCTTAGCTTCATTGCAGGACTTCAAAGCACTCACGCCACTCACTACGGGTACAAAGTCCACTAAATATTCAACACTTACGAAGGCACTTCAGCAACAACCCGCAGGTGAACATTTTCATGCAAGTATCCATGAAAACAAACGGCAAGAAAATACCTAACCGCACATCATGCCTAATCACAACGTACTCCGAAGCATAAACAAGGAGTCAAACTAAAGGAAAGGATTTGAGTTTATAAAAAGTCCAGCTACTCTGCTTTAAAAGGGCATCTTTGACGAGGAAGAGAGAAGTGCACTGGATTATTCACCCAAGAATCTTCCAGATAATGACTATCTTCTCCTTTCTTGTAGCTGCTTTATATCATAATATAATAGCAATCACACACTTGATGCACTCCTGCCTGACAGAGATTCAACGCCACTAAAGAAACTTTACTAACAGGTGAATGACACCATATGTCAAAATATTGGAAATAACTCCCCACAGTCCCCAAGAGCAACTTAGTCCTGAATACCTCCCAGTTTCACGGCCTCGACTCTCGAAAAACCGTGGTGCTGGCTGGCCCGTCACCTCATCTCGTCTCCAGGTGTGGGCTGGTCGTAACAATCTAGAGGCCTCTTTCGATTTCCTCAGGATTGGAGTTAAGTCAATGCCTTCATCTAAAGGAAAGAGCCGGCAGAGTTCTTCAGCAACACGTGGTTCCAATTCCTGCAAGATTCACATTTACAGACACCCTTTATACAATTTTAAAGATTTCGACAAAAATTGTATTTTCTTTACTATATTTCTTATTCTGTAGCGTTAACTTTTAATTTAGCACACAATTTTTAACATAATTAGTGAATATTTCATACAAAATTAATAATAGAATTAACTTTTAAAGCAAGTTTTAATTAGTTATAATTCATTACTTTTATATATTAGCTGATATTCAGCATAAATAATCATAAAACCGTGAACATAGTAATCAACCTGAAGGTTGGTTTGGTAGGTGATGGTAGAGTTCACCCAGTACAAAGCCCAACGGCGTGTGAAATTCATACACAATACAAAAATTTATATGCATGAATTTCTATTAAATATATTTTTGCAGGTAATTTGATTTATTTGATGATCGAAAAGTACTTTAATTTTGTCTTATCTACCTGCCCATCCCTCCCAATTTTCACCGGTTTGCCCTCATTCCATGGATTATAGAGGTGCTGAGTTTTTGGAAAAGGTAACTCCTTCCTGAAAATTAAAAAGGAAATAAATCAACATGAAAACAAAATCATGTACATTTGTTGGGTGTAATGTGATAATTTCATACTCTTAACATAAAGTGAGCATTATTTTAAGAAAAACTATCATGCACTTCCCTACCATTACCCTAGCTCAAACATGAGCAAGATATTAAATGAGAATGGCTAAAAAATATTAGTTATATTATCCCATGAAGGGTTGATGAATTTCAGGTTAAAAATGAAACATGAAAAAGGTAAAATTTAAAGCAAGTTTCTAAATATTTTGCCCCAAGACAAAATCTTTTTTCAGATAATCTCAAATTAGCATCCCACATTCATACACTGTGACTAGGAAGTGGCAAAATGTAGCTTCAGGGGCTTGTGAATTAGTGACTTTTAGTGAACAGGCAGGTAAGTATCCCATCAGACTGATCTGATCTGCAATGATGATATGAGAGCAAATAAAAATAGTTATAACTCATGAAGAACCAATGAGAAATATTGGTAAAATGAAAAAATATTGATGAAGATATTCGGCATATGTGCTGAAGGAAATCACAGGCAATAGGCACACGAACATGTTTTTAACAGATTGCTGAAATCCAACTCACTTCCACCTGGTATTTTTGGGGTAATTTGGACATATACAGGTATTCTCATTTTTTGTTACCATTGACTACACGCAGTATAGCTTACCTTACTTTGCATTTCACCAAGAAAATATATATGAAGGTACAGCAAATGCACTTATGAAATAGAATCACAGGTAAGTATGTAAAGAATTAGAGCCCAATGGATGATCCCTAAAAAATACAATTGCATGCATTTCATTTTCTTTTTTCCTTCAAGTTTGATTAAGATTTCTGGATACCATTGAGCACATCCCTGGTTACGTGTGCACATACATACCCATCATACCATTATCAAAATAAAACAATTAAACCAACTAAACAGTTTGTGGATGAATCTGTGTTACCTGTCCCCACAAATCAACATTTCACTAAATACAACATAGCCACCTGCAGCTTTTTCTAACACTAAAAATTCTCACTGCTGCTACAACTTCATTTTCACTTAAATTAACTTACCCACAATCATTTATACTATTTGCTACACTAAGGCCATTTTCATAATCTAGTAGTAGTTTAGTTTTAGCAGCCAACAGCTGAGGTCATTTGCGCTATTAGGGATGGACAGGAAAGGTTAGATGGCGGAGAGAAACCTGGTGACAGCATTAGCTTACTCTTAACGAGAGGGGCCAAGGGGTCTACAGCATAATGTCCCATCCAATGGACAACGTACTCACTCAAGGTGCCCTCCACATAGCACCTCAAGTAGGGATCTGGATAATAGTGAAAAATATCTGCCACCTCTGGAATTTGAACCCAGGCCCTCTGGATAAGTAGCCACCACAATAGCCACTGCGCCATCCTGATCCCTTCATAATCTCTCGAACTGTAAAAATCCTCATAGTACTGCCTCTAACATTCGCTAACTCTGTATTAATCCCATACAATATCACCATTCTAATTCATACCATTGTCCTCATCCTGTTTTCCAAAACACGCAGTGGAAATTTACCCTCTGCTTCTGCCATTCAAGTTTTTTATTTACTTTTCTTCAGGAATGTTTAAATGATATTTTCTCTTTGTAAGCATTATACATTCCTTCTGACCTTCCTTGCCTTAAGCTGCAATCACCTTATAAGCCCACACTGACATAATATTTCACTTTTCCACGCATACTATCAGCATATTCATCAATTATTCCTTTCATACTTTTCCAAACATTATTCAAACTTCTTTACTTTCCCATTTTGTCTGATTTAAATTCAGCTTAACCTCAAGCATGCTCTAATACTGACTGTCTTCTTCCAGTTCTCTATTGCAGATTGACTTTTCATGAGCAAGCACCATAGTGATGGGGGATCAGGTTGGTGCAGTGGCTAGCACACTGGCTTCCCACCCAGGGGCTCCACGTTCAAATCCTGAGCTGTTGGTTGCCTCACCTAAATCTACTACTACTACTCCCATTCAACATTAATAAAATTAGAGGTTGGTGAATAATTGATAAATTATTCTATGAGAGTTTTTGTCTATAAAGCAATGAATTTTTTTTTTTATTTTCCAGCATTCTAGAAGATGGACTCTATGGACATTCATACCTATAACATAATTTTTCATACACATTCTGGTGGAAACCCAAATGACTCCAAAATAAAAATTTGTTTAAATTAAATATAAGTACAAGGGCTGACCAGAAAGTAACTCACGTTTTGGCCTAGTGTGGTGCTGGGTAGGGCTAGAGCCACCATCTTGATGTCTAAACGTCCCTACACTCAGTACGCATCCTGCTGTGGTAGTGCACAGACAGTGGTTCTTCTACTTTGCTCACAGCGAATTATTAAAATGTGTGCTCCAATTGAAATTCCTGCCAGCTGAGAAGTGCAATCTGTGACGAAGTGTTTACTGGCAAAAAACCACAATCCGACTGAAATACATAGGCCACTTTGTCAAGCGTACGGAGACGGAATAATGAGTGAAGACAGAGTGAGGCAGTCGTGCATCCAGTTCAAAAATGGCCACACCAATGTTCATGACAAGGACTGCAGTGGTCAGCCTAGCCTTATGACAGATAAAGTGATGGTGAAAATCAATGAAAAAATTCTTGAAAATCACCGATTTATGATTGTGGATCTCTTGCTAAATGTGGCTTGCAACACAGCACTTTGACAGCAACACAGAATTGCGTGCTGATATGAAAAAGTGATTAAAATGTAAGGTGGCAGGTTTCTTCAGAGATGGAATTGAAAAGCTTAAGTATCATAATGATAGATGCCTCAATTTGTGAATATATAGAAAAATAGTTTAAGAATGTGCCTTTCAGATGTATATAATAAAAATTTGTTGAGTCATTAGTTTCACATTTCATTTTAAGGCATAAGTTACTTTCTGGACAATCCAAGCCGAAAACTCACCATATTTTCTAATGCAGTGCACATTTCAATAGATCCCAGTGGACAAAATATAAGATCCACAGTCCGCACATCACCACACCAGGATGGGTACTAAATTTAAGGATGTTTAGACACTAAGATGGTGGCTCTAGTCCTACCCACTGCCATGCTAGGCCAAAACGTTACTTTCTTGACAGCCCTCATATTTCAAGGACTCATGATTATTATACTTTTCAAAAACAGTTTATGATCACTTCACCAGTGAACATAAAACATCAACTGGTTAGCATGTCAATGATTTCATTCAAATTAATTATGAAGCCTAGGCTACCACCTACCTTTCATTCAAAAGAGCTGTATTATTTTAAGACATGAAGGACAAGCTATGAACAGAGAATACAAGAATTTCATCTTGAGGTAACAAGTAAAAATTCAATTGCTCAGTACAATGCTTGTGATTGTACTCCTGCTTATATTAAATTCACATTGATTTCAGAATATTATAGCCATTCCTATGGGCATTTTACTTTATTGGTCAACAGATATAAACTGGAAAACTTATAAAAATTACTTAATATACATTTTCATAAATGTTGCATGATACTTTTGGCATACACCACCAAAGGATAACAATAATTATTTTCAGGAATCATTCATGGTGATTGGATAAGTTTGATGACAAGAACATGGTGGGTAACTAACACTCCTTATAACAAACTACAGAACGGAATATAATGATGCAAATATTAAAAATGCATTTTTTGTAAAAGCATTTAAAATTATGTTCACAGCATGGGAGATGTTTTGAAAGCACAGCATTTATACACAGGCAAAAAATAGGTGCCATGTCTTTTCATGAGTGTCTGATGAAAACGTGAGGTCAGAATTCACACCAATAAACCACCAAACTGAGGAAGCCACATTAGTGACGTAAAATTTGCAGTACAATCCAATTCAAAATATCTTGTTCATTGCTTGATAGTTTCACGAATATTGGCAACTAACACCAAACAAGGAACTTTCTGAAATGCCAATATTATCTGGAAGGTGATGACCTAAGATTAAGAGGACCAAGGACTAACACATGTCGAAGCAAACCATCAAGCCCTATGTTGTTTACTCTTTTTTTACCTGTATTGGTAATTGTGCACCCAGTGAATAACAGAAAATATTTTGTTCTAACAATTCAATAATTCTTGTGTGTCCACCACCTCTGGGTGCATATTATCCAGTGAGTATGACATCAGGATCATGGTTGTAGAAGAGCCTGTTTCATCTGCAACATATAAATCACACAGACAGTATTTCTTTAAATAATGCCTTCAGCTTAGACCCAAGTCTCAAGACATCATTCCACCTATTTGTTCCATCACTGAACAGAATTAGTCAGCCTTCAGAAAATTTCAAATCTGAATGATGTAATCAGCTTTCACTTTCATTTGAGGCTCACATAATATAGTATGTTGAATTTATACTTGCAAAAACCAATCATAAAGGGCAGATTTTGTGGATTTTCAGCACTTCACAAATGCTTTATGCTCCTTAACTGACCTTCCTGAAACACTACAGAGCAAATTTGACACTTATTGTTATAAATTGTTAATGAGGCCAAGGATTACCCACAATATCATCTCCTGATAGCGGGTTTGGATGATCTGCAAAGTTTACTAACTCAAATTATTAAAAATTTGTTTTTTATGTTCACTGGTTTTTGTTTTGAAGCCATGACAGTTCCAGAGTCTTATTGAAATTGTGAATTCCCATGGAAAACAATCTAACCATAGGAATCACACATGCCCAAGAATTATGCATGTACAGCTGCAAGTCAGAATATAGGTAGGTTGGTTCAAATACTATACGTAGATGTAATATCATAATGCTCATTTTCTTAGCAGATGATGAACAGCACCCTAATTATAAGATACTCAGTAAACAATGTGAGTACATCATGTTAGCCTAGATATTATCATTTACATTTAAATCATAAAGACATAATTGGTACCTTGGATATTACAGATTACATCAAATCTAATCAAATTGTTCAGAAGCCACTTCATTAGGATATCAGGATAGCCATTACATCAGGATATCACTCAGTAGCTTACTTTCACAAATAACTTTGCGATCTTAAAGAAGGACTGGGTTTATGTAAAAAAACAAAAAAATGAAACATAATTCACCTGCAAATCCAATCCACCTTGAATACACCACCTAATGCTTTAGCTGAGAGTCCTGGAGGTAAGACCCAAGAAATTGGAGGAACGTCCCTTCTTGATTCACTACTCAATCGTGCTAAGCCTGTTGGGAAAGAAAATTAAATTTTCAGCTACTTATGTCTCTTTAACTCTTTAAAATATATTGCTATAAATCAAGATCATTATGACACAATGCCATAGAGTTACTTCAAATCTTAAAAAAAGTAAACAGTAACACTGCTGCCATCATTGTGAGAGAATATCATCAAATTACATTTAGACTACTGAATGAAATATTGAAATTTTCATTGAGTGCTACCCACACAGTAGTAGCATAGCTACACATGAGACGTGATTGCATGCAATTGGCCTGGGACTGCTAATACCCTAACAACAGGATATTCACATGACTACAGTTGGAGTTGATGATGCAGGAAGGCGAGGAATTTCTCACAAAGCTTATCCCAACAGGCAAAACTTGCCTACATTAATTAGATCCAGAGAGCAAACTGTAAGCTCTGGTATGCTGTACCAGTAAACACAAGTGTGAATTGGCCATATCACAGGGATGTACTGAAAATTTCCAAGCCAAAATCAATTGAAAAAGGCAAAATTTCAATGCAACAGGATTGCTGTTGCACCATGATAATGCATATCTGAACATTGTAAATGTTATAACACTACATCTCACAAAAACCAATGAGAAATGTATTCCTCCAGTCCAGATCTAGCCCAATGCAACTTTTCATGTTCCTCGATATAAAGAAATACCTTTTCAGAAGGCATATTTTATACCTGTAAATGGAAGCAGTGTCAAAGGTTGCTAAGGCGATTTTGAAAGACCAACCAAAAAATGGCTTCCAGTATGTCTTTGAAGGATGGGAAAAGGGTGGGACGAGTGCACTGCATCCAATTGGAACTAATTTGAGAAGACATTGCCTTATAGTAGAAAATGTGCTAAGTCATTACATCCAGATATTAATATCAATTAAAATTACATATATTTAATAAAATCCAAGATTTCCCAACAGATACAATTCATGATAAGGGAGGAAATAATTTTTAAAAGTGAAAATAAATGGAAAAGGTCTACAAAATATGGATAAACATTTTGTTAAAAAAACATTGTAGTGGAACTTATAAAAAAAGTTATGGAAAATAAATATTTAAAAAATGAAAATATGAGAAGAATTTACATACCGGCAAATTTTCCACTTTCTTTCACAGAAAATATTAGTAGCACATTTCGAGACTCGCGAAATGCTTGATTTAGTCGTGCTTCATTCTGAGGGGGTGTTGACCATACTCCCTTTGCTTTTGATAATGTCACATTCTCAGCATTATTGCTTTTGATTAAGAAAAATCGAGCATCCCGGAACAAGTAATTGAGTTTGGTATTGTAATCTGGAAAAGAATCAACTCATTAACACCAGAAAAAATATAAGGTAATAAAATTTAAAGTAAAATACAGTGCAATCACAAAAATCCATGCTAATGGATGCATAATGAAGCACAGATAATGAAAAACATGGATAACTGATATACGCGGAAAATATGGTTATGATATGAACAGATATACAATATATGAACTCTCCACTTTCATTGCCAATGATTAATTCAAATTTTTCAGCAACGATTATTTTTCAATTTTGAAGCCATTTGTATGATGGTGGAATTACAGTTTTACAATAACACAGAACTATCATCAAGTAAATAGCAGAGCATACTTTCCTCAGAAAGCTAAAAAAAATCACATAGCCAGGGAAAAACAAATGACTGGCAAAGAACAAATGTCGACAAAGGATCACAGATACAGATTCATATTCATCATATGATACCAATTAAAATAATGCAGTGTAGATATTTAATGACTTATTTGTTGCATAGTAAAACAATCTATTTCTTTGCCTGAAAGGAGAGTATGGAATTCCCAGGGCTAATGACACTAAGGGAAACAATAATGGAAAAGTACAAATAGTACAAAAATGTTTAAATTGAAAAACTAAATAAAGTGGAACCTAGCTTAACAAGCAACTTGCATAGCAAATAATTAGCATTACAAGCAAAAATATTTTCACCTAAATGACTCTCTTAATGACCACCTTTTCCCATAACAAGTGACAACGAGAGGGTAGTTCCCAGGAAGATCATGCACCTTCTTGTGCTTCAATTTGTGTTTAGCACTCGTTCCACTAGCATCTAAGTGCTACTAGTGATCACATATTTTATTAAAATTGTCTGATTTTACTCAGACATTAATGATTACTTGTGCAAAGTTAAGTAATATTTTGATCATCATTTTAAAACTGGCTCTGAGGAGAAAGTCACAAGAAGACAGCAAATAGAATAAAAATAACTGTAGAGGGAGAACAAGGTGTAAGTGTGGCTAACCAAGCATGTACATGCAATTGGTCTATCTCAGAGATATGTGGCAGTCATGGGAAAACTATTGCCTAATACCATGTGTATGAAGCATCGCTCTAGCAAGGCAAAAGCTATGCATACCAGAAATTGAATATTAATAATGAGTCCCATTTTGGCAAAATTTTGAAGAATCAGGCAAAACAAATGTCTCCAGAGAGCTTTTCTTTTTGTTTTCACAAATCAAGTTCACATTCCTACTTGCTTAATTCCATGGTAGAAGAAAAGATGAACATGATACATGATCCCAAACTATGTATACATAATTTTCTTTGAATAAACTTTGTAAAATATGTTTTTCAATTACAAATTATTGTAGCATAAAACCATAAATACAATAATCAACTCAAAGGTCAGTTTGGTAGGTAATGGTAGAGTTCAACCAGTATTGAGCCTGATGTGTGAAATTCACATATCAGGGTAGGGCAGGACCAGTTCCTTTCCCTGTTACCATTATGGTTTCCCAGGAGGATCTGGTACCTGAAAAATCACACAGCTTTGGTAGAGCTGAGGGTACCCAAAGAGGCTTGCCTGGAAATTAAACCCAAGTCCTACGGTCAGAAGTCCAACGCTCCTACCCCTGGTTGACCATGTACCCACAAGAATTATTGTATTTTAAATTAATGTAAATGCAAAAATATGTTTCATTAAATGAGTGTTTCACTTTATGAGAAATATCATGGAATGAATTGAACTCTTTGTGGGAGGTTCTGCTATACTACCGAAACCTTTTGATTTTATGAATTTAAAAACTTTTAAGAAAGCCCAGGTATTTCAAACTTGCATTTTTTTAAAAGTACATTGAAGTTCCAAAGTATTCATGCATATTTTTTTTGCAATTGTAATTTAATTGAAATTTTTGAGAAGCTGTGAAAAGAATAGCATGGTTCATCTGCACACGGATAATCGAGAGTTCACTGAATAAAGAAGATTCACTAATGAAAGTCAATGAATAAAAACTTACCATATTTTACTTTTCTTGGTTGCTTCTTTTTCTTATAGCTACGAACTGAAAAGAAAATACAACATTGAGTAAAAGCATTCATTTTTAATAGCAAATAAATTAAAATTATTTTATTTCATCATTAAGATGCTCAGATTGTATAAATGTATGATATCATACCTTTAGGAGTCCGGGATCTTTTTCTATGTTTGGATTCTTTTACTGCTTTATGTGGTGCCCTTTCTGTAAAGTATGACAATAATTATGAATCAACAATTATAGGAAAAACCCATTTACCAAATATTAATTGTTAAAAATAATTCACTTAGCCAATGAAAGAAAATATTATAATGTCCCCATTATCTATTAGCCCAATAAAACCACAGGAATCAACTTGGAGATTGGTTTGATAGGCAAGGTTACACTACCTTTTGTACCAAATCCCCATGCCATCTCTACTTTCCTGGGAAGCTCTGATATCCAAAAAATCACACAGTTCGAGAGAAACCAAGGGTGCCTAGAGCCACCTGACTATAAACCAGATGCCAACTGCTCATCAGACTCTACTTTAACTCCTCCATATTTCCATAATAACACATAACATATTCCAAGTATGTGAATATGTTTTTCATTCATACCACATCACTGGACGGTAGACTGAGGATGAGAGTTATCAGTATTCATTTCAAGCCATTCCTCATGAAAACATTGTAAATATTATGAAAATGTAATCTTGTCTTGATTATGAAAATGTGATCATGTCTAACAGAGGGCAGAGTGGTAATTATTCAGATCTCATCTCTGTTTATATAAACCAAGCTAATTCCATGATATACATTTACATTAATGATGCCACCATAAATTTTAAAACAAACAAACGATGAGGGGCCACACCTTTTTCACCTGCCACAGTTTCAACTGTTTCTTACTTCACCGCCTTAATTTATGTAATACACATAGTCCCTGGTACACACAAGTCGTGCAAACTACAATTTGCTTGAGAGTAAGTAAAACAATATTTCCCAAAGGAAACAACAGTTAAACACATTAATTATGATCTAGCATGGTTCAAGCACTTTTATTAGAGCACAGTAAAATTTTCAAATGATGCTGACATACACATATCAAAATCTACGTCAGGGTGTAACTAGTTTCATGGAATGCATTGACCATAACGTCATAGGAATAAAGGTAAAATGATTGCTTGCCTATGTAATAATCGCCTATTGATAATCACGACTTTTTAGGAACAATCCAAATATAACGCAAACCATGCCATTTATTCATGAAAATTGGCATATTCATACAAGGTAAAAAGTTGTCAGAAAACAACCATTGGTGAGAAACAGTACACTGGGCACAAGGAAAAAACTTAGGGGGAGAGATCATTCATTTTTCATCTAATCTGGATGAACACTAGCCCCTATAAAGTCCAGAATTGCAAAGGCTTCCTAGAAATTGCTGAATTCACATTATTCAATACTATACAGAGGAAATTATAAATTACCCAAGTAAAATAGAAATCAAAACCCTTTTTTAAGTAAAATCACAACCAGGAAGGCCAATGATATTCATTCCCAAGAAAATTCCGAACAATTATAGACTTACCCGACTCATAAATTGAATTGGAGCAGCTGTCACAGCTGCTAGATGACGAGTCAGATTTGTCAGATGATGAAGTAGACACCTCACTACGAGTGTCAAAATCTGGCAGGTCAGGTTCCTTGTTGCCATCATTTTTACAGGTTCCACAAACATCTAAAACAGAGTCTTCAGGCCAGATTTTTGTGCTGCTATCTGAATATCAAACCCAAAAACACAATAACACCAAGTTTGGTTCATTTAGTAGTGCATAAAAATATTAGGGAATCTTAAAATTGATATTATTGTAACATTTCAGGATAACAAACTCAAGACAAAAAAAGAATGTTAAAAAGAGATAATATTTTAATGGCTGGTATTGGTTGACCAGTTCTACTATATACAAGCCTCTTTTACCCTCTGGTATTTTAGGACAATCACCATGGCTAAGTAGGTCTTGCAGATTAGATAGAGAGAATACTGAATCTATGTTCCCACTAGTCTACATGGTAACTTCAGGGAGAAATAATAAAAGCATCATGAATTAAAGGTAACTGAATCAAGTATTTTTGAAAACTTAGCATCTAAAAAATTCCCCATTCATATAAGTTCCAATTATTGTGAAAATTAATGTGACAAAATCTTCCTGAAATAAGCAAAATATAAATCAAATAAGTGCAATATGACAAGATTGCATATAGCCATGTTTTGAGTCTTTCATATGATGATGAAAAAAGATCAAAATACCATATCAAATGATGAAAAAAGCATTCATTAGACCAAATCTATAACAAATCAATCCACATCATATATCATGTATAACAAAAAGAAACCTAAAATAATCCAAAATCTTTTTGGGCCTGAAGATTTTCCCCTCAAGATCCACCGTACACAATTGGTCGATACAACCCAAACACTCAAAAATATCCAACAAAAATGATGAAAATTAATAACAGATCATGGAAACTTCGGAGGCTTTGAAAAGCTCACAAACGACTTTTCTAAGCATGACTACCCATGTGAATACTTGACCATTAATGAAATCATCACACATTTCAATGTAAAGGTGAAGGATTTTACATTAATCCTCCAACATGTGCAACAAGCTCGATCTACATCCAGGCTGCCAGTGTCATAATGAGAGGCAATCACTAGAGAAAACGTGAGCTGAATTTGCAAAGGAAACCTCTTCCCCGCTATATATTTCATGTGGCTCAATACTTCCTACAGTTGGGGCGGGTACTACTCTTGAAAAAACTAAATACTGACCTTATTTGTCAGGACAGAAGATGAATCATGCTTAGATGTACGAGATCTGGCCAATAAATACGCGAACTGGTGTAACCTGGCGGCCATGACGTGGACTATAGCCCTACCCACTAGCAGCGCTATTAGCCTGAGACCCAATGAGCCAACTGTGCTTGTCGGATTGTCCATCTGTGCCTATGGAGCCATTTATGTTCGTTTCCGTTGTTCTTGTTTTTACTGTTTGTCAAAAATGGAAATGGACGAAATAACAGAGCAACAAATCAACATCAAGTTTCTTAGTGAAGTGTGGTAAAAGTTATCAAGAAATTACTGAAGTGTTAACAGCTGTTTACCATGATAATGCTCTGAAGAAAACATCTATTTTTAAGTGGATTCAGAGTTTTAAAGATGTCCAACAAGACGCCACAGATGACGTAAGGCCAGGACGACCTTCAACCACCTGTGTTGACGGTAACATTGATTGTGTGCGGTCCCTTGTCCTTACCGATCGTCAAAAAACTGTCCGAACGATAGTTGACGAACTGAATTTAGGAACATCAACAGTGCATACTATTTTAACCGAACGTGATGAATGGATCCTTCACCATGGCAATGCACCTGCACATTCAGAATTGATTGTTCGCCAGTTTCTGGCAAAAAATTCGATCACCATCCTAGATCTACCTCCTTATTTGCTAGATCTGGCCCCCTGCAACTTTTTCCTAGTCCCAAAATGCACAAATGTGATGAGGGGACATCCCTGGGAAGATGTGAACATAATAAAGCAAGAAACTATGAGAAAACTAAAAAGCCTAACTGCCGAGGACTTCCGAGGGTGCTTTAAACCGTGGAAAAGAAGATGGAATAAGTGCATAGCAACAAATGTAGAGTACTTTGAAGGGGACTAATTTGATGCAGACTAAATTTTGCAAAATACAGTTTTTATGACCTCAGTTCGCGTATTCATTGGAAAGGGTAGTATACACATACGGTGCGCAGAATTACTTGAAAATTTAAATGGCTAACCAATTCAAATCAGCAAATTATGCTGCCACCACTTTATTTTTCATTATATTCACCTGAATTCTTCTTCTTCGACATTTTAGCTTTTTTTTCTCCTTTAGGTGATTTATCATTGTCACCTTTGGACACAGAGGCTGATGCTGCATTAGGATCTATCGAACTAACTTCTGTTCCTTCCACAGGCACAGGCTCTTCTTTTGTTTCACTTATGGGAATGTCGATCTCATCTGCTGAAATCTATAGAGAATACTTTTAGAATAGTCTATTTTGAATAATTTTCTGCTAACAAATGTACTATACATTGCACCACAAACCTTGTCCAAGCTGCTCAAGGATGATTCATTGCCATCTATTGAAATATCATCAGCTACCTGTTTTTCTGATTTTATGGCATCATCGCCACACTCCATTGATTTGGCCTCATCCTCCACTTTAATTCCTTCTACTACATCCTAAAAATAAAAGGTAAGAAGTCAATGGTAATTGTTCTGGTAAAAAAATAGTAAAAAACTAAGAAGAAGCATGATAGTACTTTGAAATTTCTACAGGCCACAACAAATGATATACCTCAGTATGTTCAAAATAATTTTTAAGCAGGATATCTGCAAAGAAATCAGTGCTGGCAAAAGTGAAAGCATCATTTTTGTAAAGGAAGGAGAACAGAGCGAATGCTTTCGATATCATCATCATCATTTGTTAGCATGATAATTACTGGGCCTAACATTTGTCTTCAGTTTGTTTGTAATTCCTTTGGCCCAGATGTCTTGTGAGAACAGGTTATATGTAATCAATTTTCATTCTAACATCACAGTTCAGCATATTAACCAACCAAGTTGTCCAGTTAGTTGATCAATTTTTTACACAAGTCATTTGGTTCCCGAGAATTGAGATTTTTGTACAATTTCCTTTGTAATCTGAACACTTAAACCGAGTGTCAACCAATTTTCTAGATTCCCATTCCTGACTTTTTGCTGATTTTTCAGAAAATATCCATTATCACTGTGAATCACATTGGTATCACTAAAATCGAGTTTACCACAGTTTTGCTTTTTGGCCAAGCAAAGGGAAGAAACTGATCAGAAGACTTTGTTAGATAAGTAGCAAAAGCCATCCCAAAAAAGGGAAAAGCAGTAAAATCATTTCTGCTGCAACCTCTTCCCCATTTTATATACTACATCATTTCTGTGATACTCTTTTTATTCATTTATTTAAAATTAATCTGAAAACAGCACTTTTTCCCCAACACATCGGACTATCAACAGTGCTTAATATAACAATAGACACAATTATAAAATTCCAATCCCTATTTGAGGTGCTTTGTGGGGAGCACTTTGAGTACTTGAGTTGGATGGGACCTTAAACTGCAGACCCCTTGGCACCTTTCATTAAGAGTAGGCTAATGCTAATGCTGATGCCAGATTTCTCTCCACCCTTCATCCTTTTCTGTCCATCCCTAATGGTGCAAATGACCTCAGCTGTCGGTCGCCTCCCCTAAAACTACTACTACACAATTACAAACACCCAAGCTCTAGGTGAAGGAAAACCCACGCCAGCAGGAATCGTACCTGCGACTTTTGGGTTGGCAGATGAGGACGTTATTACAGTTACCCCACCACCACTGGGGCTGGTGGGATAACCTCCTCATCTGCCAACTTTGAATGTATAATTACATTAAGAGGTTGTTCTGCAGGTTTCGGTGATGTGAGGTTGTTAAAGGTAATCATTAGCAGACACCACATGCATAAATTATAAGGACTAGTACCCTGACTAATAGCTTTAAAAAATGGGCCCCTACTCAACTAATGTGTCATGCTTAGAGTGTGCACTTATAAAAAATTTTTCGTTTATTCAGATATGAGAATTCAACATTAGAAATTAGACATTGGAAATTTTCCCTGGCAAAATTGTCTCCAAATTATGAGATACTGTAGCTATTCAGTTCCTTGAAAAGTATGTGAAAATGATACTTACTTTCCTCAATTTAAATTTGATATAATATTGCTAGGTCATATTGGTAATAAATTATGGTAGTAGTTAAATGAATCTTATTATTCTTGCTTCGTAAAGTGTTTTCAATAAACAATTAAATGAATTGAGCCATTCAGTATTTTCTCAATAGCTTACACTAAATTACTGACCCATTGCCACCTTACTTTGAACCTAAATTATAGCTCCAAAATAGATTTTAATTGCCTAAAAAACAAATACCTTAACCTAATTGGTGGGTGCAAAACATTTGAAATATGTGCTGACCAACTAACTAATGATATTCTCATTGCCAACTGTCCCCACCCAGCCACATAAAGCATATAACACTCACCATTGGCTCATCCTCAATCTCTACTTTTACTGTGGCTACAGCTTCCTGCAAAACAATTCAAATTAATGAAAAACAAATCATGAAATGAAATGGGCACAAAATATTTGTTTACTTTTTGCATGATAAAATATATTTAGCAACTGAACACTATTTAAAAGGAAATAGTAACTGAACACATTTCCTAAGTAATGTGACCAGTTTCCACTCTTTAAATTTTCAAGGTTATCAGCCAGACAGTCATTAAGAATATATTAATATTGCTTAGACTTAATAGAATTATGAGTTCCTGAACCATTTCATGGCCATTCACCAACAGTCACCATTGCAATTTTTCCATTTCAAAAGGTGCAAACAACATTCAAATGGTACTGCTCCTAGGGACATTAGTTTGGTTAACCCTTTAATTTACAATGTCGTTAAGAGCAACACAGATCACCTTTCAAAAAATTGCCAGCTTTGCTCTAAGCAAACTTTTTTCAATTGCTATGTACACAAAAATTGAAAAATTCATATTTTTCTGCTTTATTCTCTTCAATTGTATTTCTTTATAAATCGATATTTTAGTTTTCCCCATATTCATCTGATTTTCTAATCTATATACGAATTCATAGACCGCCACATTAACTAAGCTAAAAATTTTTCTTTCACTTTTAACAGTCTTTTTTGATTTCATCTACCATTGCAATATTCGTTGAATCTCTATGCAGTGTTCACGATTAAGCAGGTTATGCTAATAGAAATTTTCATAACTGCCCGGCATAGCGTAAGAATTTTTTTCTAGTCTCTCAGTTGATTAGGTCCACTGATCACACAATTGAAATGTGAGACATTTGACTCCCTCATCTGGGGAGACAGAAACCTATTCGGGATGTGATATAGAGTGAAGGACTTTGTATTATCCTTAAATCAGTCAATACTTACCAAAAAGGGAAATTATTTACTGCCAAAATGTGAAGTGCCACCTCTTGAGATCTCATACTCAGGTTACAGAATTACTGAAAATATCCTTGAAGCATTCAACCCTCTAATTTGGAGAAATAAGGACCTAATACCATCTGACAAATTTCTCAGCTACTGGAATATAGGGGACATTGTTTACTGTGGAAGTATTGATTGCTGTCTAGTCCATCAGGGTATCATTGAGTTTATTCAGGGTATCATTGAAGTGATATGCTTATCATACTAGAGTGAGTCATTCTTCTGTTCTGTGGAGTCTATAGTTTTGGGAGTTGTAGATGACAATAACCCTCCTATGGACTACAACCTTGGCGTGGTGGAAGGGCATGTGTGTCCCTCAGATCCCTAAAGCTGGTGAAAGCAATGTAACTGTCCCTGGCAGGGTCACCCATGCCAGATAGGGCAAAGGATAGGAGCCTTATGAAAGGTTCCTCAGTGAGGCAGCTTCAAAGGTATCTGACCCCAATGGGATGTCAACTGAGTGATGATGTCACCTTAAAAAGATTATCGAGGAAGGCAATGGGAAACCACATCAATTATTGTTCACATGACATTTATGATGGAAAGTACAGAGAAAATGACACCTGGCAACTATGGAACTCGGCCCAATTGGCCGTGCCATACCTTCCTTTTACCGTGTGAAATAGTCCCTCACATACATGGGCCTTGTAGACATCCTTGATGTATATTCCATTGTAATGCAGTTAGTGGTGGCAAAGATCAACCAAGCTATGATTTATGGAGCACAAATAGTACTGTACCCCAATATGCTCTAAAATCAGCCAGCATCTTATGGTGCATCGTATGCGGCTGTTACTTCGACCTTTTAAGACACAAACCAATTCACCAGAAAAATACTATTAAGTACTTTTTACCCATATCAGGCATAGATAATGGTTGCCTTTATAACAAATGTTGATGATACAATTGTTTAAAATGGTAAAAGGACTTGAGTTTTACAATTTCCTTGAAAGTACCTCCTAAAAAAATTCTCAAATAAATTGTAAATGTATACAATGTAGCGTGTTTAGTTACATCTCACGTGTGCTACTGCTGTGAAATTTATAACCATTGTGCTAAAAGGTATGTTGCCTCTATGCTCAAATATTGTATTTCTCAAGGTACACTAGGAGTCTAAAGGTACTTCACTGCAAGTAGTATAATGATGTCATTCAGAACAAAAGACATTCCTTCCTATTTAGTGCGCGTATATTTTTTTACAAACAGAAACTTAGAGTTGCATTAAAAGCTAAAATTAGAATAACCTCATAAGATCTAAGGAGAGAAGATTGTCATACACATTTCTCTTTAAACATGATGGCCTGAATTATGCGTCAGAACATGGAAACAAGGCAGCTGAGAGGCATTTTGGCCCACCTACGCTTGAGGAGATGGCATGAGAATGGAGGGAGGTAAAAATGGATTACGTAAATGCATATGAGTAAAAAGAATTATGGTCATGTGCTCCTAAATGGCCAAGCTTTCACTGAAAAGCCACATGAATACAAAAGAAAGGCTATAAGGCACCAATTCACAACATCATATCAACCTGCAGAATAAAATGACTGCCAATTTTTAGTGTTTGGGATTGAAATAGTCTTGGCAAAAAGATAAAAGTGAAATTACCACGTCTTTTTAAATATTGAAATTAGTAATGTGCTTCATGGAAGATAAAATGATTTAAGAGAGAAGATTGTTCCTCCACCCATTCATTTAAACTTTAAGTCATGCATTAAGCTTTGGAACATAGAAACATGGCAAGTGAAAGGCTTTTTAGCCCACCTCTAAGACTAAAAAGATGATACGAGAATAGAGAATGCAAGAAGAGGATTAGTAAATGCAGATGAGTAAAAAAAACTTTGTTAAGTGCTCCTAAATTGCCAAAGCTTGGGGAACATTTTGAGTACTGGATAATAAATCACAGAATGAATGGTTTCAACAAAAGTGATTTTTCGAAGTGAGAAAATATGCACAAATTGGTAAAAATCTATTTCGATGGCAATTATTGATTGAATTTGATACAAATAATGATTCTGATTGATTGTGAAATAATTTAATAATAATTGACGAAATAGTGATTAGGGCATATTCAACATTTTAATACAAGCAAAAAAGCATAGAATTAAGTGACAAAAATCGGGCTTCAGTATCATTTACCTGCAATGGATTATTACCCTAGGTACTAGGACCAAGTAGCTGGTGTCTACTTTCTCTATCCTACAAAGCAACCCCTGAATTTTACTAATTTCTGGTGGGTGACCTGGATGCAATTGCCAGACCACAGGTTTTACTTATAGCAAATGTACGCAGTTAAATCTCATGGGAATGTAAAAGCTAGCATCACACAGGAATAGCTTATTAACAAACAAGTACTCTTTTAAACCTCTTCACTAAAAACACTGCACTCTATGTATTTATGTATAAATGAAATTTTAAAACAGGAACTCAAATTTTATTTAATCATTGAGAGAAATATACTCACTATTAATACATGAAAAAGAAACACTTTGTTCCAATCCACCACTTTATTTCAGGTACGACTAGTTTCGACGCTACGGCGTCATCCTCAGGTACAAAGTTTAAAGTCACAATCATTGTATATATACCCTCTTCAAGAAAGGGTGGGGGAGTTGTGGGAAGAGGGGGCGGGGAGGGGAGTACGGGGGTAGGTACGAAGGAATGTGGGAGAGGGTAGGAAAAACCAGGAAAAGCATTAGTGAGCGGGGGGGATTGGAAGGTACCTTTATCCTCATTAGCCATTGACTCAAATTATACCGACCAACGAAATTTTCCCCTTTCTAAACCCACATTCCAATCCCCCCCGCTAACTAATGCTTTTCCTGGTTTTTCCTACCCTCTCCCACATTCCTTCGTACCTACCCCCGTACTCCCCTCCCCGCCCCCTATTCCCACAACTCCCCCACCCTTTCTTGAAGAGGGTATATATACAATGATTGTGACTTTAAACTTTGTACCCGAGGATGATGCCGTAGCGTCGAAACTAGTCGTACCTGAAATAAAGTGGTGGATTGGAACAAAGTGTTTCTTTTTCATTTATTAAAATTAACTTCCACAAAGTTGAGGCTGAAACTATTGAGATACTCACTATTGTTATATTTTCTACAGGCTTTGTGTCATCTGTTTCTTTTGGATTATCTCTGGAATTCTCTGTTTCTATTTCACTCCCTGCTTCTTGCACCAAATCCTCACCACATTTGTCAGGTGGGTCTTTTGAATCACTGGAGACTATCTCCGCATCATCATTGATAACGTCCGGTGGAATACTGCTATTCTGTGCATCTGGTTTAACAAAAAGGAAGAAGAGAGAACACATAAAGTACTTTCATTCAAAATATAGGGGTACAAATTCTCAAAAGATAACAATAAAATAGGTCTACAATATAACCTGCTGTTATCAAGTACAAACAACAATATGCCTCCTTGAGCACTTATACCTTCTTATGCCTTTTCCCTCTTACTTTTTTGCAAGATTGGGTTTCATGGTAGTTGAAATTTCTGACTTGAAATATTTAGCACGATTGAATTTCAAAATACATTGGCATCAAACATAAAAGATTAATCTTAAATGACAATAAGCACAAAATTATATATTTAAGTAAAATCTCATTATTTTGAATTAAATAGTTTCAGGCATGATTTGGTGGAATTAGCACATAATTATGATCAAAATAATTGAAAAATTCCGCTAATTGAAGGATTTATTTCGGACCAGTTTTTGAAGTACTAATCATCTAATACACACATTTAAAACTGTAAAATTTGGAGTTTGTCCATAAATTGCCCACCCTTCCAAACCCCCACCCCCTCTCTCTCCTCCGGCCACATCCATCCCTCTTTCCTCTCAGATAAAAGTACATGTAAGATGAAACTTCAAGCTTTCTGCACATTCTACACCAGAGGATGATGTAGTACACTGGAAACTGGTTGGAAATAAATCCAACTAGCATAAAATTGCAATTATTTTTGCCATTAATTTGTTTTTTTCAATTCTGCTTAATCTGAATTATTATGTAATTTAAAGCAAAAGCAGTCCAGGCCAAAAGCAAAGGATACTGTGTAATTTTTAGTCCATATAAATTGAAATGTGTCTATCGTCAAATACAAAGCCATAATCTGGTCCATTGATTACATAACACATGTAAATCACATAAAATTTCCTCAATATATTGAACATCATTAATCATTTGCATATTACAAAGTTTTGTGCATACATTTTGAAGGCATTACATTTCTGCTATATAAATCTTTCAAAAAAACTGGGGGATCAGAATGGTGAGGTGGCTAGCGTACTGGCTTCTCACCCAGAGGGTCTGAGTTCAAATCCCAGGGCGGCAGATATTTATCAGTGGTATCCCGATCCCTACTTGAGTTGCTTTGTGGAGGGCACATAGTGTAAGTATGCCGTCCATCGTATGGGATGCTAAGCTCTGACCCCTTGATGCCGTTCGTTAAGAGTAGTCTAATGCCAATGCCAGGTTTCTCTCCACCCTTCATCCTTTCCTGTCCATCCTTAATGGCACAAATGACCTCAGCTGTCATTTGCCTCCCCTAAAACTATGATTCCATTATTCCTAAAACATATTATGCCTTTTGGCTAGGTCAATATTCACACTGAAATAATTTTAGATTTGAAACAAACAGAAACAGCATTCTAACTTAAAAACCATCAGATGTATTACCAATTTTGGTCTTAACTTTCAGTGCATCATGGATTTGGTTTTTCGATGGGATGTGGGGCTCTTGAAAGGAACTGGAAGGGAGGTCCAGCCTCCCCCGACATGGCAGTGAAATATTTAACCATTTACATGCATGAATTTTATTCTCTCCCTAAGGTTTTAGCCATAGGATTAGGTGAACCTAAAGAAGGCAAGGGTTTATAGCATTGGTGAAGCAAACTTATTAGATAATAATAGTACTAAAAGGAATTTTTAGTGGCTTTAAATTTATAGCAGAGTTTGTTTGATGAGCAGCTCAGCAAATGTGATGAGTCCTGTTTCATTGAATGCTGTTAATGAAATCTTTGAATATAATTAATCCAAACCAATGAAATTAAATTTAAAATACTTCGCCTTTCCACATAAACCACTTTTATTACGACCTAGGTTTCGTTATGGTAAAACATCATCAGGTCAAACGAAATATACCATAACGAAACCTAGGTCGTAATAAAAGTGGTTTATGTGGAAAGGCGAAGTATTTTAAATTTAATTTCAATATGAAGAATTTCCACCAAGTGACGCCAGAAACTGTTTCATTTACCAAACCAATGACTTAAGAAAGGAGGGAGTCGCCTTATTAGACAGACTTTTTCCAGTATTTTTAATGCCGTACCTTCAGTATGAAGGTATTATGCTCCTTTATTTCTCCAAGGTGACATGAACCTCAACCTCAGACCCTCCTGTGCATATTTACTATCAGTTTAGAAGCATTAAGAACAAGCTATCAATCAGTGATGCCTAGGTCCATAAGTTTCCCTAACTGAATATAACATCCTTCTTAGAAACTTTGCTTACTACCTCAGTTGGCGATGGTGAACTATGTTTTTAAATTGGCACAATGACTTCATGATCATGGTGGTGGAGTACTTCCTGCCATTAACTTGACATTCCCTTCAAAGCACCATTCATCATTCCAAAGCCAATCCATTAGTCTAAATTACTCATCTGTCAGGATATAAGGTTGTACTGAGAGGGCCTATCTTCATCTCTCATTTCCAACCTAAAAAAAATCTGATAGTTTGTTGAGCACTGCCTGATGAAGATTAATATTAAAATTTTGATACTGTGGACACAAAGAGGCCTAATTTACTTCTTTTCATTTCAGAATGTCTCATGCCTTCATCCAATCTCCCCTGTGATAATTCTCAGGGTCATAACTGCGACTTCTACCGATGCTTAGATCAGACCAATCCTCATATGTTTTAATAAATTTGTCAAATGAGAGGGCAGTCCAGGTAACTTACTTAGTAACAAGACAAAGTTTTATTATATATATTAGAAAGGCACACTCTTGAACTATTTTTCTAAATAGTCGCAAAATGAGGCATTTATCATTATGATACTTAAGCTTTTCAATTCCATCTCTGAAGAAATCTGTCGCCTTACATTTTAACCACTCTTTTATATCAGCATGCAATTCTGTGTCACTGTCAAAGCGCTATGTTGGAAGCCACATTTAGTGAGAGATCCACAATCATGAAACGGTGATTTTCAAGAATTTTTTCATTGATTTTCACCATCACTTCATCCATCACAAGGCTAGGCTGACCACTGCAGTCCATGTCATGAACACTGGAGTGGCCATTTTTGAACTGGATGCACCACTGCCTCACTCCGCCTTCATTAAGTATTCCATCTCTGTATGCTTCACAAAGTGGCCTATGTATTTCAGTTGGATTGTGGTTTTTGCCAGTAAAAACCTAATTAGAGATTGTACTACACAACTCATAGGATTTTTAATTGCAGTGCACATTTTAACAGCTTGCAGTGAGCAAAGTACAAGACCCACAGTCTGCACACCAACACAGCAGGATGCATACTGAGTGTAGGGGCGTTCATACACCACAATGGAGGCTCTAGTCCTACCCACCGCCAAACTAGGCTGAAACGTAAGTTACTTTCTGGTCAGCCTTCGTATTATAGGTAACCTACCGGTTAAGGTAAGTTTTGGATGGCCACAAATTACCAAATAATTCTCTTGTCTCTCCCTACAAAACAAAACCAAAAATCCCATAGCCTCCTCTTTCTGAAGCTCAGTCAGTGTTTTAGTATCCATGGAAATTTTCTGACCTTCTTGTCCAGGTTACTTAGTAACAGAATAGTGGGTAATATTGTTTGATGCCTTATCCACTAGGTCACCTCTAATGTCAGCAGCTCCTTGGTACAGGACCATATCTTTTTAATCTTTCTATTGATAATCTAGCCTCCCTAATTCCTTCCTCCCAAGCTAACATTCTACTTTATGGTGAGGACCTCAAGATATTTAAGCATATAAATAGTGCTACCAAATTTTACCATCTTCAGTATGCTCTAAATTGAATCTTAGAATGCTACAAATTCTGGAAATGTAACCAACATACAAGAAAGCACAGTGACATGCCTATTTTCCCATAAACTCCCATATTAACTTCAATTACATCATTGATTCCATACCACTGAGCCATGTGTCCTATCAAAAGGATCTTGGCATATTAACAAATAGTGAACTAAATTTCTCTGATCACAGCCAGGCAGTTAAAAATGAAGCCATGTCTCTCCCACACTCCTTCAGAGAAATTAGAGATCCATATGTAAAAAATTTCTACTTTTCAACTGTTGTCCTTCCAATTTTCTTAAACTGAATGATTTTGCCATCCAAAGAAAGGCATAGCTCTACCTCATATTGAAACTGGACTTGATGTCTGGCATTACTGTAAATCACCTGAAGTTTAAATTCAGTGAAAAGGAGTTTTTGTGTGGTATAATAAGAATTAATGAATCTACATGTGAGTTTAAAGTGAATGTCAACTATTATCTTCTCACACAGCCAAATTAGAAAAATACAAGGCTGAAGGGAGGGACTGGGTCCAAATTCAGGTTCAATAAATTTTAAGTAAACTTGAATAGCAAATTGAACATCGCCTACTACCCCTACATGTAGAGTAGTTGATACATTTAATGTAAATAAAACAACTACATGAAGTCAACGTGGAATCAAGAAACCAAGACATTGTAACAACGTCTTTACGTGCAGTGCCCGAGATATAATACATACAAAATGGAACTCTAGTACACAAACAATTATGATGTTCTGTGACTCATGTCACTGGTTAAACGAGGGAGAAATAGACGAATATAATGTACCTGGTTATAGCAAGGTAACTATGAATTAAAGAAGTAATTATGGACGTTATTATGTAATTATGGAATTATAATAATAGTAAATGGATGACGTGCTTTTGATATTGCTGATGGTATTTCCCGCAACACAAATGATTTGAGAGAATACAGTGTTAACAAGCATGGAAAATTTTCTACTGCAAGCTTATAAGGTAATTATATGATAGTTGGGTGCACAAGCCACCTACCAGGGACATAGAAACATTCCTAAACCTACCGGCAACTGAGTGAATGTCCTGAAAACATGTGCAAGACAATAATTATTTGTGGAGATAAGAAGGTTAACATGCAGCAAGAAATACAAAATAAGTTTTAACGCTGAAGAACCTGTTACTGAGTGGAAAAGCAATGAGCTCGTTTTCAGATTTTCAAAGATGAATATCAAGTTTTTAAGACTTGGTATGACTACTTTTACTACAAGGCTTGTATAAATAGTATCGTTAACAATTTTTTCCTGACGTGCCCATGAAGTACTGAATTCAGACCATTATTTGTGTGTGCATAACAGCAGATTGTAATCGCGATCGAGATGGTGCGGGGGCTAACGTACTGGCTTCCCACCCTGAGGGCGCGGGTTCAAATCCCGGCGGTGTTGAATATTTTTCAGAGGTATCTCGATCCCTACTTAAGGTGCTTTGTGGAGGGCACTTTGAGTGAGTACGCCGTCCGTCGGATGGGACGTTAAACTGCGGACCCCTTGGCGCCTTTCGTAAAGAGTAGGCTAATGCCGACGCCGGGTTTCTCTCCACCCTTCATCCTTTCCTGTCCATCCCCTATGAAATGACCTTAGCTGTCGGTCGCCTCCCCTCAAAACTACTACTACTCCTACATGAGTATTCCTTCCCGAAAGTGAGAGTCTGGAAGGCGGTGAAAACATCCATCTACGGCCCCCTCAATTTCTTCTTTGGACGCGAAGTACTTCCCAGAAACAAATTTCTTCAAGTTTGGGGACAGAAGGAAGTCTGAGGGTACTAAATCAGGTGAATAGATATGATGGCAAAGCAAATCGAGCCCCAAATCTCGTAGTTTTCCCACCGCCCACGCACCTTTGTGATCATTTGACAGTAGGTTACCCCGGTGAAAAAATGATTATTTTCTTCTTCAAGCCAGGCCTCTTCCTGCGAACTTTGGCATTCAGCTGGTCAAGATGGTTGGAGTAATGCTTTTCTGTACTTGTTTTGCCATTTACGAGGTAATCAATTAACAGGACCCCTTTCGCAGCCCAAAACACTCTGGCCATGACCTTTCCAGCAGAAGACTTCGCTTTCTTTGACGCTGAACCACAGGCTTTCACCCACTACCGTTTTGTTTCTGACCCATGTTCCATACATGGTGACAAATCGCCGCACAAAATCGCTCGGTTCCCTCTTGAATCGGTCCAAACTTTGCTGTGAGAATCGTTTGCGCACTTGCTTTGGATCGGCATTCGGTAAATCCGGCACCCACCTTGGGCAGCTTTCGCATCCCCAATTCTTTGCGCAAGAGGTTTCGCACCCTTTCTTCCGATATCCCCAAGGCCTTAGCTACCTCACTCACATTCACTTATCTATTGTTTAACACTATACCGTGAACCTTTTCGATGGTTTTCGGAGTGTTTGCGGTTTTTGGCCGTTCTTCACGTGGGTCATCATCGAGGGAAGTACTACGTAAAATTCAACTGCCCACTTACAAACAGTTGACATTGAAGGAGCAGTCCTTGTATATTTTGGTCAACTTCGGGGATAATCCATCCAAAACGAAGAATTTTATGACTGGACGAATTTCAAGTTTTTCCATTTTAACGAAAAACACGAAATACGTCCACTGCAACAATACGTGTAAACAAACTACTCGAGAGAACAAGTTGAAACTTATCTTGCAAACTAATGACATGTGCACCCAGTCACGAATCATTAATTTTCGCAGATTGTCAGGTCGAGGACTTTTCACCTTACCCTCGTAACTGCGCAGCTTTGTCCTTATTTTCACACCATTTGATATTATGACATGAGACACTGCGATAAATTCACAGAGCATATACTTAAAAAGGAGCAAAACTTTTTTTTGCCGTGATGAATTAAAGTTAAATTTTTCCTAAACTACTCAGAATTCCTAGGACCAAAATTTTAAGGAATGATAATAATCCTTCCCATAAAGTGATCGAAATAAAATTATCACAAGAGTCAGTTTAGTATCATAAGGAAAATTTTGCATTTCCTCGGCACTACACGATCGTCAAATAAACAAAAACAAGGTCACAGATGGTGACAGCGGAAAATGTTAAAGGAGCCCCGGGAAAAAAGCTTAAGGCCCGGAAAGTTTGGGAACATACTTGTCAATTATATTCACTACCTTTGTAAATTTTTAATGATATATCTAACCAATTAGAAGTTAAAAATTCTTCAGTTACTTTTTAAATCCACCTTAAGATGCATGGTTGAACGGCACCCTAATACCCGTGTTTACTACTCACGAAGTTTTTACGAACGTTTGTCAACATCCGGTTATGACACTTTTCCTAAGTAGATATTATTGAGACGTCACCGACGAAGTTACACCATATTGTTGAAGTGACAATTATTACCTAACATTAATATGTTAGGCAATTGGTACAATTTAGGAATTTTAAACTGAGGAACAGACTGAGGTAGTAATGTCTTGCATGGGCAAGGCGACAATTCGATGTAATCGCTAATAATTAATATCCGCAATACAATATACACACTAGAGCCTCGTGCTTTTGAAAAATATCCTTATAGTTATGGTTATTTAACAGTTCTTTCCTCTTAATTGTAGCAGGTACTTGGGCCTTTCCAGCCTGCAGAATTACGTAAGTGGCCGTTTTCCGAGCAAGACGGAATGTTATTCGTCTGTTGTTATTAACTATGAATAGTGACGCATGATGCATGATTATTTGCATGCTTTGATTTGATGCATGCTTATTCAATATTTTCCATTTTATTATGTTATTTTTCGCATTGGTTTTCACCATGTATGTTCGATGACATATCTGTTGAATGGGAGCATAAACCAAGTATTAATGGAATGGAGTAGCACACACAAAACTCAAACAAAACCCAAGAATATCTGAATATTTAAATACATAGAAAACATAAAAAAAACTTCTAGAACAATCAACTTCGAGAAACTTTAGCTTGAGGAAACATAATGTGCAAACAAATTAAGGACACGACTTATGGTTTAGAATTGTAAAATAACTATTTGCGGGTATTAGAGAGGTATCACATGACACGGATATTTTCACATATAAAAGAATATATCTCTCTCTATGTATACATAAATGATAAAAATGGATCCTGTATACATATATGTAATACAAGATATGGTGTATTAAACCTCCAGAGACGGAATTAAAAGTGATTGATTCCTAAGCCGATATTTTTTTCCATTTGGTGATTAGGATGGATACATTTATATTACACCTACTCATGCCACTATAGCAGCATACAAATATTCAGCATCTTAGTTTCTATGTCAGTTAATTACCAGTTAGCCACTGGTTCAAATTTTAGGAGGCTGAGGGAACCAAACACTTAATTTTATCCTGGACCCGGACAATTAAGTTCATTTTTAGCAAGTATGTATATTATTTTTCAGAGTATATCTCATATGTCTTGGATCTACCTTATGCCCCATGTATTTATACCAATTGATGGTAGAAATGCTAATTAATTTCATGAAAAACAGTTTGTATGCAAAAAGTCTGAGACATACAAGCTGAAATTATTTAACTTTACATTTGAAGAAGCTAGATGGGGTGAACAATTAGGAGAAAAGTATTCAAGGGTAGATAGAACAAATTAGCTGAATCACGCCATATTAAAAAGAGTATGTCTCAAGTCAGTAATGTTTAAGCAATAGAACCAAGATATGATAGGACCAAGCATTTAGGACTTTTCAGAATTAAGTAGTGTACTTCTTAAATCATGAATCATGTGAAAACGTCTTCATGTTTAGTTAAATTTTCCATGACGGGATTACTAAGTCATTCGAAATTATTTTTAAATTTGAATATTTGCTTCATTTAATGAAGTTCCATGTAATCAAACAGTATTTTTATATGATGAAATTATCGAGCTCAATCAGCATATTAATTTCAGCATCTTTATTTAGTGTGGTGGGGTACGGTAGATGCGCAGGTTCTCATGTTGTGGTGGGGAATCATGTGTATAGTCATATTGAATCAACTAGGATGTTAAGGCAAGGAATACCTTTTCATGAAGATGTTTCATAGTGACATGCATACAATGCTTTCACATTTTTTTTTTAGTTATCACTATTATTGAATCCTTGAATCATTTGATAAGGAATGTTGTCTGATGTTGAAGTTGAATACTGGACATCATGCAATTTCCGTTATTACTCTGTTTAAACAAATTTATCTAATTAGTAATCATGTCCATCCAAAAACCTACCTTAACCAGTAGATTGCCTAATAATAATAACTCTGTTTAATTCTTGTTTTGATCATTTTGCTCATTATACTCTAGCACTATTTTGGACATTTTGAAAACACTCATGAACACATTTCCAAAATGTGTATATTTTACATGCTTGAACTTGATATTTATGCCAATAAGAATCTATACATACATATCCACTTATTCAAAATATTCACTTACATCTACACAATATCCCTAAAACTGCCACAAGGGCATGTGTTGGGGCACCACCCATAAGTGCAGAAATATAAGTTCATACATTCATTATAATTTTTAACAGCTTATGTAAAAAAATGCATATATACGTGCCTAAATAAATTAAGCAATAATTAATATGTTTGATTAAATAATTTTATCTATTCTCAAAATTAAAATATTTTGGTACCTAGGTTCAATTTTGTTACACTGGAATATACTGTAAGGAAATAACAAGTACCTGAATCTTTCTCTGACAGCATCTATCACTCTTATTTTATGCAGGTGGTCAAATCTACCACTATACATCTACATCAATACCCTCCGAACCACCAAAAATGTGTGTGGCAAGGGGTGCAGCACCAGGAGGAAAGGGTAAGGGATGAGGGGGTTAGGGTTTTTCAAATGGATGGGTGAGGGGAACCTGCAAAAAAAAAATATAAATATTCTCGTATAACCATGCGCAGTCCCTACCTTCTAGGTTAATAATTATTGTGCCGAACTGACTACTGGGGGAATTCGATTACAAGAATTCTGGTCTCTTATTGTTCTTGGAAAAAATGACCATTTAAACCTGTCAGTCTTGCAGTCTCTAATCTTATATTTGTGATCCCTCCACCCGTAAAACATTGGGGTTCATATTATGTTCTGGATGTCATCGGAAAAGGCCCCATCTTTAAATGTTTTTAGTAAGTTAAATCTGTATTGTAAACGCCGCTGTGTAAGGGAATCCCAGCCTAAATTTTATAGCAAAGTGGTTATGCTACTGCGTTGGTCATAACAATGTTTGACAAATCTAGCCCCCCTCCGCTGAACTCGATCTAATTCCGAAATCAAATTTATCTCTAGAGGATCCCATATACTGGCAGCATACTCTAGGTGGGGCCTGACTAGGGCAAGAAAACATTGTTCCTTAACTTTTTCGTAGCATTTACCTAGCACTCTTTTTACAAATCCCAATTTTTTATTTGCACGACCGCATATTTCTCGTACATGCTTTCCCCAGGGCAGATCGTGAGTAATTGTTACACCCAAGTACTTAAAGGAATCTACCCTCGGGATTTCTGTTTGTTTCACTTTGTAACTAAAAGGGAGGGAATTACTCTTTTCCCAAAAATGTATTACTAAGCATTTTTTCAAATTTAATTCCAATTGCCATTTATTGCACTAAGTCTGAATTGCATCTAGGTCGTTAGCTAACGCAACTCTGTCTTCACGACTTCGAATGTCCCCATAAATCACTGCATCGTCAGCAAAAAAGACGGAGCCTACTATTAACCATGGTACTGAGGTCATTTATGTAAATAAGGAACAAGAGGGGGCCTATGACACTTCCCTGTGGTACACCCGACGTGACCTTGACAGTATCAGATGATACAATACATGTCCAGGACGACTGTTTGAATGCGATTTTTAAAAAATTGTCTAATCCAGCATATAATACTCCCGTGTATTCCATAAGTTTCCAACTTCGCAAGTAACTTGCAATGAGGAACTTAATCAAAAGCGTTTTTAAAATCCAGGAATATCACATCAACTGGAATATTATTTAAAACCGAATGCATTATATCATGAACAAAGAGTGCGAGTTGAGTTTTGCAGGATCTACCTTTACGGAACCCATGTTGGTTATTAATCAATAAATCTTGGATATCAAGATACCTCATTATGGAACTAACAATGATGTGCTCAAGAATCTTACAGGAGATGGAGGTGAGCAATATTGGCCTATAATTACTGGGGTCCTCCCAGTCTCCGTTTTTAAATATGGGCGTTACTGAAGCTATCTTCCAGCCACTTGGCACACTTTCTTCTGCCAATGATTTCTTAAATATTATTTCAAGATTAGGGGCAATTTCAGATGACATTCCTTTATACAGGCAAGCCAGTATCTCATCAGGTCCTGGAGATTTGTTGGGGTCGATGTTTTTAAGGAGTAACTCTATTCCGAGGGTGGAAAAGTCAATTGCTTGCATTGGCTGCAGAAATGTTTTCGGAAGGTTCTCTGGTATATTCTGGGAGCATGGATTGAAAACACTGTGGAAGAATGAGTTTAATATGTTGGCTTTATCTAAACTACTTCTTACTTTATCTCCCTTTTCATTGTTCAATGAGTTTATGGTGGACTTTTTTCCCTGGACTTCCCTGACGTACGACAAAACATCTTTGGGTTATCATTTAAATGTTCACCTAATTTTTTCCTTTTGAATTCCGCTAATGCCTTCCGGACAGCCTTCTTGGCAGTGGACCAAGATGCTTGGTAATTCTGTATGGTTTCGTTGATTTCATCATCTTAAACCGCTTTTTCATTCTGGCATGGCACACTATTTGCCGTCTTGGTGATTTCCGTACTTCAGAGTTGTACCAATGGGGTTCCTTGTTCTCACTTATATATTTACTAGGTATGAATCTCTGTATTGCTGAATGTGTTATCGCAAGAAAATTATTCCAGGTATCCTCGACACTCCTGGTTTTGCTTAATTCGTCAAATCTATGAAAGGAACAGTTAAACTCACATTTTAAGCCATCATAGTTGGCTTTATTGAATAAATAAATTTTTCTCTAAGGTTTGTTAACTTTTTCTACACTTAGGGAAAATTTAGCGTTTACAGCCCTGTGATCACTGATTCCATCAATAACTCCTACATTTAGGACCTTTCGGGTATATTAGTAGCTAATAGATCAAGAATGTTTTTTCCCCTTGTTGGTGAAGTGACTAATTGATGTAGGGAATTTGAGGTAAACGTCAATAAGAGGGACTCGCATAACTACTTGTCTTTACCTCCATTTATAAAACTGTATGAATCCCAATCTACTGTGGGAACATTAAAATTGCCACCGATAATTAGTCTGTGCTCATTGTTATGGGATGTAAAGCTTTTTATCTGCCTTTCTAGATCTAGTATTGTGTTAACACCAGCATGGGGTGGTCTATAATATGCACAGACATATATTCTTTTCGCACTAATTATTTTTACTGAGCACCAGACACTTTCTATACAGCTACCAGGAAATAACTCAGCTCTACTGACGCTAGAGTTTTTAACCGCAATAAACACTCCTCCTCCAGCTCTATTCTGTCTGTCGTTTCTATAAACTGTGAAGGACTTGGGAAATATTTCACTGTCTGCAATATCATGTGTTAACCAACTTTCAGTTTCTATAATGATATCTGACTCTGTGCTATGAGGTGGTGAAATGCTGGTATCTTATTTTTTAAACTTCGGCAATTAACTACTACTACAGAAATTATTTCTTCGTCTAAAACCTTCTTTGTGTGCGTTGCGGTCTGCTTTCTGGTGATGCTATTGTCTTTTGTATGTCTTAATACACGATCAGTCTATATTCTGATTTGTAATTCTTTCTTTTGTTTCATTAGCACTGTACGTACTTCGAGAAATCTCTTTAGGCAACCTAGTATTGTGAGACCCACTAATTGATCTATGCTTTCTAATATCGTTATCAGGGAAATTTATCTTTAAATTTAAATTTACTCCATTACCTAACCTACGAATTTGCCTAAGAAATATCTACAGTGCTCGAAGATCCTATGAGCCACCCGAACCGATGCCTCAGGGGTGTAGTGGACCCCAGAGCGGTTCAAGGGAGCACAACAAGACCCGGGCACTGGTCTCAAGTCCACAAACTCGGCCCCCATGTCCCGACAGAACTTCCACAGCCTTCTGTTCAGAGACTCAATACGACTCCCAAACGTAAGCACCGCGGTCAGTCCGTGGGACAATGCTGCATATGGACAACTGTAAGTCTACACCAGATGCCTCCCGCACATGATCCACTTCGGATTTTAGGTCCCTAAAGGCACCCAAAATCCTTTTGGACCCGTACCTGGAAGCATCGTTGGTGCCCATATACTTAGTGCCATAAAAATTCCTTGTTTATAATAGGAACCCTCTTTGCAAGGTTTACATAGTGATTGAAGCCAGATGATAGGCACATATTGAAGGCTTTTGAAATTTTGTTCATTCAATGTTTTCTTATTTTCAATATTGAGGAACAGTTTTTTTGTTAAATATTAATGTAAAATGAAAATATAAAATTATCCATTTGAAATAACCAAAATCATAAGCATATTATTTTTGTCCATGCCACCTACATATTTTATGACTTGCTTTTGTGTATCAGAAATTTATTCTTCATGTTTGACAGCAAGATGACTTAAAGAATATATTTCGTTCATCCTTATTCTAATATGTATTCTATTTGCTGCTGTGACTCTTTAGGGGAAAAATTAAAAAATTGATACCTCTATAATCAATTAGCTTTCAAATTCAGGGTTGATCATGGTAACACTGTCCCCCTGAGGGCTATTAAGGATGGAAGTGAAATAAAAAGTTAAAATTTAATAAAAAATAAAAACAATAAAAATATTACATTTGCAATTAACCAATTGTTATTTAAGGACAAACGCCTATTAATAGTATAAGATGAATTAAGGTTTGTATTTAGGGAATAAAAATTCATTAGATTCAAATTTTATTGTAATGTCGACTTCTTCCTTATGCACATAAATTGTTGCCCTGCAATTCATTGCACAAGTGATATTACTGAGAAAATGCAAGTTAGTAAAACAATATAATGATGATAATGCGTGCTTTTAGTTCTTTTCTGGATCATTTAGTAGGCAAATTTAAAAATCCACTGATATGGTAAGGTTGCTGATATTCATAGTGAGATTGGTTGTAATTAGGTGGGTGCAGAGAAAAAGTACATAGTACCAATTCCTGGGATTACATTGGAAATAGCATATCCTTTACCTAACAATGCTTACCTCATTCACTGCCTTTATTAGGCCTAGTGCTCTGCCTCCCTTCCTTCCTCATTTTTTACTATCCCTCAAAATATACCTCCCTCTCCTTCCCAAACATCCGATGTATTTTGATGCATGTTTCAGAATTTTGCCACAAGATGACATATTAAGGTGAAACCAGTTAGATTTATTAAATAAAATTATGTGGAAAAGTACCATGCCTGTACTATTTTTGAATATAAATCACTTCCACAAAGGGCGTGAAAAACTTAGTTTACAGATTCATATCCTCAGCAGTGAATGCTCAGTTATTAGACAAAGTTATTATAAGCATATTTTTTATTTTCTTATTCATTTAAATAACATCCTCAGTTTGTAACAAATGTTTTCATAGAAATGTACAGCAGACACAAAGTTTTTCAGGTTACTCCCATGTTGTTTCATAAATTAACTATGACCGGTGAGAGAGTAGATCCCAAGGCTGCCCCATGGTTTGCTTGTAGAATTTTCCATACCATGAGAAATAGGAACCCTGGTTATCGGTTATCTCAACTGGCTCATAGAAATGCTAGAGAATATGATACCAACATGAAACAAATTGAAAATTAAGCGATGAAAATACTTAATGTATTATAAACTAAATTAATCACTGAAGAGATTATTAAGAAATGAAGTTACATATTTTAGCCAACAATTTAAATCATATAGGTATTCATTTATTAACAGGTAGGACAAGAGTTTAATAAATATTTTGAAAATCTTTGTTTTAACAGAGCCTATCTTTTTTAAATATGCATTATACATGAACGAATCAATATCTTTTACATCCACATCACATGTTCTAGTGCCTTGAAACATGAAAAATGTTTGTCAGTAAGTATTTGTTAAGTCAACCATGTCTGATTAACAGTTTTTGGGGTTAGATAGCAAGAAAGTTAAATGCTACTTTTATCTGAAGTGGAAATATGTCAGTTTTCCTTCCAGTTAAGCAATGAATTGTCATCAGGACTAAGTGATGACTGCTCAGAACACTAATGGAATTCCATATTAAATGGTTTGTGATTTTCCAGAGACTTTATTTGACAGTAAAATGCATTTCACCAACTTGTGGCATCATCAGGTACAAGTTACACATACAACTCTTGAATACGTACCCTTCGGACAGAGGAGAGGGGGTGGGAGATGCAGGTTTGGGGGGGGGGAAATCGGTTTTTTTGGGACTTCCAAGTCGTTGGTTGTGGTTTTTTCCAGTTAAGGGAAGGAGAGGCAGTGGCACCTTGCTTATGACTAAGCATTGCGTCTGGTCCGGGGTATTGGAGGTCGGGGTTAGGGATGGTGCATAGAACCATTGGATTTATTTACCCTCTAGGAGAGGGGTGGCTATGTAGGAGGAAGAGTGGAAAGGTGGAAGGTGGGTCAGAGAATTTTCTGAAAGTGAAAGTTGGTGGTCAAGGAAAAAGAAAACAAAGAAGAAAAAACGGTGGTACCTAGGCTATGACGTGGCATCGGGTCTGGTCATTAGGTAGGGTTAACTGAGTACATTGAAACATTGGATTTGTTAACCTCAAAGTCAGTTTCTCAGAGAGGAGGGGGATGAGCATATTTCGCTCATTACACAGTACTGTATTAGGGTCTGCTAAGTGCCAATGAATCTCAATTAGCTCAAGTATCCATTTTTAATCCTTTAGGGAAGATATGCATTATTTCTGGGACAAAAATGCTATTTTGTTAACAATCTAAGAGGTGTTTAGCGAAGAGGGAATTGGGGTTTTGCTTTTTGTGACACCTGACGTGTTCTTGGGCTTGTGTTTTGAGATTCCTCCCACTTTGACCACCATAATATGTGTTGCAATTATCGCATTTAAGTTTGTAGATGCCTGATAAAAATAATTGCAACAAATATTTAGATGCCTGCTTTAAATAGTTGATGCATAAATAAACTAAACTGTTTTTAAATAACCTGATATGCCTCAACTTTAGGCAAGGTTCAAAACTAAATGCATACATTCATGACTGACATACCATACCTTTCACTTCAGCTACTGTTTCATACTAAACCTTTTTGGATTGGCTAGGGGTTTGGACTCTTTATTTTGAGCCTTTATGGCTCTGTGTCATTTTAGTGATTGTGGTCCAAACTTTTGAATATCAAGCTATACAGTGCTTTTTTGTAATCGATTACATCACTGGTTGAAAGTGAATAGGCTTGCTTAAAAAGTGATTAGATGGAAAGATTTTGAGCTGCGAGTAAATTTGCAAGACACGGAATTTTTAGCAGATTATAACAGGCTTAGGCATTCAACTTCTTTACCACACTAGGAATGAGTTGTTAGAGGATTCAGAGGAGGGGATGTATTTAGCATAAGCCTACACATCGTCATCGACATAAGTCATCTGGGTCTCCAAAGCCACTTGGTTCTTGGGAGGGCTTTATCATCATCATCTAGCATTAACATCCAGGATGAGCTTTGGCTTATATGTCAATCTCTGTCTTTGGCAGTTTTGCTCTGGTTTCTAAACAATAATAGATTGGGAAAGATGAACTTGCCAACAAAATTTTGTATCCCTCCCACTCCCCACTCCTAGACCTAACACTCTTCTAAGTCAAAAATATAATTCTCTTTTCTCCCCAGCTACATTGTAACCTTTTTCAAACCCTCCAAACTCCCTCTCTGACCAACCCCCCCTCCCTCGATCAGAAGGTATATAGCCAGCGTGCTTCTATGAGGACCACCTGATGATGACGTTCAACGTCGAAACCTGGGTCGTGTTTTTTAAAATAAAGTGTGCGGAATTACAAAGTCAATTATTTCATTTCATTTCAATATTTTAATAGATATTGAATAGACAGCTTTTGGGATCATGGCAAAGGAAATATCCATGGCAGCAATTTGAGGAAGGGACGAGTCTTAGAAAATTGTGTTACATTGATGACAAATGTAGAGGTATTGAAAATATTATGCCTAAGAGAAAAACTGAAAAAGCCTACTCAACAACATTTGAAAAAGAAATCGAAGTAATAATTGGTGAAGAGGATTTTGCATTGAGATGAAAATAATTTTATAAGAAAGAGTTGTTCCCAGAAGAAATACAAAATGATATTCTGGAAGAAGAGCAAACAGCTCCAGATGAAGAAATCAGACAAATCACAACCATAACAGAATTTGATTGAGCTCTAAAGGAGTAAACTCAAAATAAGGCACCCAGATCAGATCTAAAACAGGAGACAGTAGCTCAGGCCAAAGGAAACTTATAACAAAACCAGACAGTCAACATGTTAAGGAATCAACACAGATATATTTAATGTAAGCCTATTGCGGCTTTGCACAGACTAGCAAGCTGAGCAATCCTAAAAAAAGACAAGAGGAAATTTAAATATACTGGCGCCTATGGTTAAGATACTTTGGACAAGCAACTGATGAGGAAGTTCTTGACAGAATGAGGGAAAAGTACCAGCTGACAGAAATAGAAGTAACAGGATAGTGGGATACCTAAATACGACACTGAGAGTGGTGTGTGAATCTAATTTGGGGAAGAACAAAAGCATAAAAGAGAACAGGAGGACCTAGGATGATAACATAAGAAGATATTGGTACATGAATGTAAAGCATTGAATTGAGAACCCTGCGCAAGGAGATGAAGCATGTCACCCACTAACTCGACAGGTTGTCAAGTCAGAAGACCAAGTGAGCCAGATACTGGCTCTTTATTTGGTGCTTGTTTCTGACAGTTATACCTTTATTGTTTCCATATTACTTTAATCCACGTTCAATGTTTTCATTTTGTTTCCATAGTCACTCTAAACTATTGACATGCTGTATCAATCCTTTTCAAGGAGCATTTTTTCAAGCAATATATGTTCTTTAACCATACTCATTAGTCTTCAGCTCACCATCATCTTCTTTGAGTTTTGTTTAACTACAGAGCTTATTTTATGAGAGCCTGTTTTCTCAGATTCCCAAAACAGCAATGTCAAACTTTAACAGTTTCAACTGAAGCAAACAATCTACATAACATTTACAGACACCAATTCCTTTATACTACATAGCATACTTTATGTAACTTCCAACATAGCTATTCAAAACGTTGTTCCTTAAATTTCAATGCTTAGGATTTTATATCATATCAAGAAGCCCCTTACTATACGATAAGGAACTATGAATGAATATAGCCCATGGTTTTACATCAAATGAGGTGGTTACCTAGGTAAATTTAATATAAATGTTAATATATCAGTGATCACATAGGTTTTTTTGTACTTACTGTAATTACCCCCATAAGATCACAATAAACATGTAGCCCCTTTTTTTCATGTTCAACAAGATGCCACTTCACTGTTTTGTCAATGCCTTGGCTAGTGAATTAAAATATTTTATGATCACAAAGAATGTTAAAACAATAAATTTGCACAGAACGGTGAACCAAAAAATAAATACCTAACAAATCATGTATTAGAACACAGAAGTAGTTCATCAATTCTTCTTTGCATCATTTAATATGGGTCATTTAGTTGCATAATATATACATTATTGAAATAATATGAAAGGGTCATATTTAAGAGTAGCTCTGAATAATCAATATTATTATTACAAAGAATGCAAAACCAATACATTGACAGATCTTGGTGGTCCCCCAGAATATAAAGTTACGTGCATCCTGTATATATTCATTTGCTGATTTGTTCTTAACATAAATGTTTTGGTTTGTGCACTACTTCACTGATTTTGCTTAAAATATGAATGTGATGGAAAGGGAAGTACGAGGGTCATCCGGAAAGTAGTACCCGTTCGTGCCGCATGAAGTGCTGACGACGCGAGTAGCCGCTGGACGAGGTCAGATAGCTTCAGTGGCTTGTCTGCCTTCTCTGAGCCAAGTTGCGTGACGCTAGCATTGCCTGTGTTGTTTCTGTGATTGTTTACAATGTTTAAAAAAATTGAGAACGCCGCCAGTTGTGAAGTGAGGGCAGTGATTAAATTCCTCAATGCAAGAAACGTTCGCCCATGTGATATTCATCGCCAATTAAAGGAGGTGTATGGAGACAATGTAATGGACGAGTCGTCTGTTCGGCGGTGGTGTCGCAACTTCAACATGGGGAGGGGGAACACACACGACGATGAGCGTTCGGGGAGACCGTCTGTCATTACAGACCAACTGGTGAGCTCAGTTGACGAATTCGTGAGGAACGATCGGCGCGTCACAATTGATGACATCTGTGAGCATTTTCCCAATGTTTCTCGAACAATTGTTCATGAAATTGTTAAACACCATCTGCATTATGCAAAAATTTGTGCAAGATGGGTCCCTCGCGTATCTCAATGAGCTGCCGGCGAAGGACTATGCAGCAGGAATACAGAAACTTGTCACACGTTATGACAAATGCCTTAATTTGCTTGGAGATTATGTTGAGAAGTAGTTTAAAGTATCCTCTTTCAAATAAAATTTTTTATGTTTGTCAATATTTACTTTTGTGTCTTTATTTCACGAACGGGTACTACTTTCCGGATGACCCTCGTATTTACAATAAAAAATTATTATAAATTATACATATTAAATACATTCTGCATAAAATAATGGAACCTGCTATACAAAATTATTAATTAGATTATATTGATACAAAAGGTAGAGCCTGGCATCGTTCTTATGAGATACTCACAGTTCTGGTCACATTTTATTAGAATGTGTAACACCCTCTTAGTTTCAAATTTAATGCTTTTAATATACTACATGAAGATCACTGATATAAACAAACTATCATATTGAAAATATAGCCAGGCAAGAGTCTCAAGGCCATGGTATCCGGCAATGGAATACCAACCCCTTACCGTAATATAACTTCAGCCAAAACTAATTTGTAATCGCTCCGGGCAGTAAGACTCATTGCGGGCAGTATCATACCACTGGCAGAGAAACTCTGCAGGTGTTGAGTGGTTTGTAATAGCCCCCCAAGAAACAAATATATTTCCTTTGAAATACAAAAAGATTACATACCTGTATTGGCCCCACCAGTTGCAAGCTCTTTAGCTATTTCTTCAAATACGTCTGCATTATCATCCAAAATTTCATCAAGAATATTCAACTCTGCTTCAACTGCAAGATAAAATTGAGAACAGCAGCTTAAAATTATGCAAATAATTTAGCAAAGGAGTCGGCAACAGTTTAGTGGAAAAATGAAAACTGCTTTGGTACATTGAAATTATAGTTTCCTATTTCGGTAGTAGCATTGTGGGAAAAATTACTGGAAATGTATTATTATTAGGTAATCTACCGGTTAAGGTAGGTTTTTGGATGGACATAATTACTAATTAAATTTTTTGTGACCCCTAACAAAACACAACATCCTACTTTACATCAGGTCCCTCTTCAGCTCCGAGTACTTTCTTCCTCCCTTCATCCCGTCCAACATCCCTATCCTGTTCCTTCCCTTTCCTCGTCTGCCTAACATTCTCCCCTCTATTACAGTCTTCAACATCCAACTGCTAATCAATATGCCTTTATCCATTTTTTCTGCCTCCTAAGGATTTCCTCCAACAAACACCTGTCCTCACCCATCATACCTAATACTTCCTCATTTGTTTTCCTTTCAGTCCAATTCACTTTCCACATTCTTCTCCACTCCCACATTTCAAAAGCCTCCAATCTACGTCTATCCTCCTGCTTCAATGGCCACGTTTCCGCGCCGTACATAGCTACCCTCCAAATTAAAGTTTTTACGAGTCTTTTCTTAACATCCTTACTCAACGTCCCCGTCATTAACTCCCTCCTCTTTGTGAAAGCCTCTTTGCCTAGCGCGATTCTTCTCCTTATGTCTCTACTACTTTGACCGTGTTGGTCCAAAACACTACCGAGATACGTAAACTGTCCTACCTGCTCTAGTTTTTGATCTCCTATTTTAATGTTAAGCTTAGCCTATTTCTTACTAGGAAATCGCATTACCTTTGTTTTATTAATATTGATTCTCATCCCATATTGGTCACACTGAATTTCCAATTCACTCAGCAATGTTTGCAACCTCTTGGATGACTGACAAACTAAATAAATAGATAAAGAACGTACTACGGCCGAGTGAATGGAGAGAATATAAAACCCAAAGCCGTACACTTAAGGGCACTTATAGGTGGAATAAAGAAGGGGGTTTACAGGGGGTGGGAAAGTTATAGCAATCACTCAATCACTCTGGTATATGTAGACACATTGACCGTCGTGAATCGCAAACACACAACACTCAGGGTTTACAGGGCGGGAAGCCCGACGCCAGTGACCCGTCACTCAAACAAATGAAATATAAAATAAATAGTTCTAACAATTACTCCATTGATCAGGTATTTGCACTACAAATTGACCTTCACAAGTCGCAACCACACACACACTCAGGGTTTACGGGGCGGGAAGCCCGACGCCAGTGACCCGTCATTCAGACCAATGAAGTATAAAATAAAAAAATATAACACTTACTCCCTCGCTCAGGTATTTGCAAACAAATTGACCTTCGCAAGTCATAAACACACACACACTCAGGGTTTACGGGGTTGGAAACCCGACGCCAGTGACCCGTCACTCAAACTAGGAAGACACTGTAAGCACAGTGCTGGTGGGGAAATAGTGCCGAATTGTTTGCAAATACCTGAGCGAGGGAGTAAGTGTTATATTTTTTTATTTTATACTTCATTGGTCTGAATGACGGGTCACTGGCGTCGGGCTTCCCGCCCCGTAAACCCTGAGTGTGTGTGTGGTTGCGACTTGTGAAGGTCAATTTGTTGTGCAAATACCTGATCAAGGGAGTAATTGTTAGAACTATTTATTTTATATTTCATTTGTTTGAGTGACGGGTCACTGGCGTCGGGCTTCCCGCCCCGTAAACCCTGAGTGTGTGTGTGGTTGCGACTTGTGAAGGTCAATTTGTTGTGCAAATACCTGATCAAGGGAGTAATTGTTAGAACTATTTATTTTATATTTCATTTGTTTGAGTGACGGGTCACTGGCGTCAGGCTTCCCGCCCCGTAAACCCTGAGTGTTGTGTGTTTGCGATTCACGACGGTCAATGTGTCTACATATACCGGAGTGATTGAGTGATTGCTATAACTTTCCCACCCCCTGTAAACCCCCTTCTTTATTCCACCTATAAGTGCCCTTAAGTGTACGGCTTTGGGTTTTATATTCTGACAAACTAAAGTTTGGTCATCAGTGAAGCTAACTGATTTTACGAATTCCCCGCCCACTTTCATTCCTACCTCCAATTCTTCCCATGCCTCTTTAATCATTTCCTCTGCATACCCAAACTGATCATCCTCTAAGTAATCCTTTGCCCTACTCTTTATCCTTTTGTTTATGATCCTGAGAACCACTTTAGCTGCGTGGGATATCAAACTTATTGTCCTGTAGTTCTCACATGATGTAGCCTTTACCTTTTTCGGAATAGGAACTAAAACTGATCTCACAAAGTCTTCTGGCCAGATTCCTTCCTCATAGATACTACGGATCAGCCCATATGGGCTCTTCCTCCCACATATTCCTAAACATTTCAGTAGTTCCGCAGGAATGTTCCCCACTCCCACGGCCTTATTTAGTTTAATCTCCCTTAATGCCCTTTCTATCTCATCGTTGAGTGTGCCTTGACCTAAGCTAACTTCATCTACGTTAATGCTCTTTTTCAATGTCTAACTTTGTTGGTCTAAGTTCTTTACTATACAGTTCTTCTATATACTCCTTCCATCTCTCTTGGATCTTTCCTGCGTCAACTATTACCTTACCCACCTTATCTCTAACTGCTAGCATAGATCTTCCTTTCTTACTTCCCGATAATGATTTAACTTTGCTGTACAGTACACCGATTTCACCCTTCCTCTGCAGACTTTCCATATCCTCGCACTGCGTCTTCCACCATGCTTCTTTTGCTTTATTTGTTGCCCGCCTCAATTTTTGGTTAATTCTTTATACTTCATTTTGCCTAACTCTCTATTTACATTCTTCCATTTTCTCCACTCATCCATCTTTGTAATCATCTCATCCGTGATCCATGGTTTCCTGGTCCTTTTAGCGTTAACGGTTCCAATAGTGTCTTTTGCGGCTTTAGACAACCCTTTCTTGATACTTTTCCATTTTTCTTCGATAGTACTTAGCTCTTTACCATCCTCCATGATTTCTTCTACCGCCTGTTGGTATTCCTTCCTTTTCAAACCATTTAATGCTTCCACATTCCATTTTCCAACTCGCCGCCCCTGCCTTATCTTTTTGAAACGGACGCTACATTTCATAACAACTAAATTGTGGTCAGAGTCCGCATCTGCTCCCGGGAAGCTGTGGGAATTTCTCACACTGTTCCTAAACCTGTGTCTAACCAGGATATAATCTAGCTGATACCTTTCTGAGTCACCTGGCATTTTCCATGTATACCTGTGTCTTTTGTGGTGTCCAAACCAAGTGTTGGTGATGACTAACCCCTGTCTCCTGCAGAACTCAACTGCTTTCTCCCCGCGGTCATTCCTCGTGCCTAAACCATAGTCCCCCACATCATCACCATCTCTTTCTTCACCTACCATGGCATTCCAATCCCCCATCACTATCAAATGTTTCCCTGAAGGAACACACGCGATTATGTCCTCTAACTGATCGTATATCCTATCAACCTCTTCTTCCTTATGGTTGCTCGGTAGCATGTATACCTGAATAATAACAAAGTTCGTCGGTTCTGCTTTTATCTCTACTAGTAATAATCTATCCGTTACCTGCTCTATGTTGACTACGCTTCTTCCTCCCTCTTCATTTAATACTATGGCAACCCCTCGTTGGCTCTCGTCCCCTCCGCTGTATATTATTCTATAATTATCACTCCAGTAATCCCTGCTATCCTTCCATCTCACCTCGCATAGACCTAAAATATCTCTATTTCCCCTTTCCATCTCTCGCTTAACATTCTCCAATTTCCCTGTCCTCATCATTGTCCTAACATTCCACGTTCCTATTCTAACTAATTTGGTCTTCTTCTCCTGCGTCTTCTGTCCTGCTGCTGCTGGTTTTCCCTTGCAAGGATTTTGTGGGATGATGACCGCGGAAGCCTTGACTCCCCCACTGCCGGGCACGACACACGGCCGACTGGGCCGAGCCCCATAGTTGCCAGGACTCAAAATCTCTGTATTGTCCATCATTTAAATCTTGGGAATGATAATTGAGGTGGTTTCCTGGTGCCTTCCTCAATAGTGTTTTTAACGTGACACCATCACTTACTGGCCGCCCCACTGGGGTCAGAGGCCATTGCAGCCGCCTCACTGAGGAACAGATGCTGCGTGGACTACCTTTCGTCTGGCTCCTAACCTTCGACCTATCTGGCATGGGTGACCCTGCCAGGAGCAATTATCATTACTCCCGCCAGCACAGCTCTAGGGCTCATCGGAACGCACAAGCCCTTCCACCACATCAAGGTTGTAGTCCCAGGAGGGCATGTGAGATATATTACATTGAAATTAGATGAAGTATCAGCAATTAGTTTATAAAAGTGCTCTTCATTACTGCCAAGCGACAATGGTATTTTGAAAAGTATTGACTGCCCCTAGGTAAGGACAACAATTTCTTTTTCACAACATACCAGGGTTGCATAAAAAGTATTGGGAATATTTTTTCCTGCCACGACCGTCCATTGCAGCGCACACACATCACGAATGCTCGGCAGGGGTCTGACCGTCAACAGGCACCAATCGCCTGCGTGCGTTCGTTCAAGCTAGATCGTGTTTTAGCGGATCCCTGCTGAGTGACTCAGCGCAACCTCAAAATGCAGTGAACAATTAAACAGCGGGACGCCATCAAATTTATTTATGGACTGGGGAAATTGGGTACGGATACATTGGGCATTATTCACCAAGTGTTCAAGGATGAAAGTATGTCAAAAACTGCAGTTTTCAACGGACACCTACTCTTCAAAGATGACTGAGAGAGTGCGGAGGACAAGCCTTGCACTGAACGGCCATCGACGTCAAGAACCGACGACAACGTGTGTGTGAAGTGCTGAATTCAGATCGTCGGTTAAGTGTGCGCATGATCGCAGATCGTATTGGCATTGATAATATGACAGTGCGCACCATTGTCACAAAATTTGGCGATGCGAAATATCTGCACTAAACTCGTCCCCAAGGTCTCGACAGATGACCAAGAACAGAGTCGAGTGTCTGCTTGCGAAGACCTTCTGCAATGGCATTGGGACGATTCCTCAAACCCCCTTACATGGGACCCTAGGTGCCGTCGAAGAAGCTTGCACGCGTACCCTTAACGACCTTCCGGAATCCGCCCAGCGGAGAGCCTTCGAGTAGTGGAAGAGCCGCTGGAAAAAATGTGTCGATGCTCAAGGGATGAACTTGGAAGAATTTTGAGGAACTGTAGCTCTATCTGAAATATATCTAATTTTCCAAATCTTTTCCCGATACTTTTATAGTACCTTGTCTTTTTTAAGATCCTTATTCAATGTCCCTGTCACCAATGCTCTAATCTGATCCAATTCTAATTGCGATTGACGCCGAGCGTCAGAATGTGAGCAGAGAAATGCAATATTCCGATAACTACAGTGCATGGCATTCTTACGGAAGATTTAGCTATGAGATAAGTGTGTGCGAAAATGGTCACCAAGGTGCTGTCGGAAGATCACAAGGCTGCTCGTGTGACAATCTCGCATGATCTCTCAGACCACTGTGGACTTACGGCTCCGATGTGGCACCACCGGGCTTCTTTCGGTTCATAAGAAAAAAGGAGCTTGAAAGTCTTGAAAAATTTTGGAATGCTTGAAAGCATCAAAGAGAATCGTCCTGTTCTTGTCGATGGCTTCTCAGAAGCATACCGCGACTGGCAGAGGCTGATATTTGTGTGTCGACCCACAAGGGTGATATTTTGAAGAATTTTAATAACTTGTACTTTGTTCTGCAATAAATTTTGATCAGAAGCAAACCAAAATCCACACCACTTCAGGAATCGCAGACCCTGTGAACATTTTTCTCCCTTTCGCAAGGCAAGGACAGGGGAGGGGTTTCCTTGCCTTCCTAGCGGTTATACTTCCCTCCTCCCCCATGGCAGCTCACTGAGGAGTGGCGTTGTCAAATCTTCTCCCATTAAGAACAGGGCTTTCTGGGCTCAAATTTTTAATCCCGAATTTTATGTTTTTAAAGTGAGTGTGCCTTCACTTAGTAATTGTGCCTTACGTAATGTATGGATTTGTTTTTTTCAAATATTTCTGAAAAGAGCCTCCATAAAACTTATATTATAGTGTTTTTCGACAGAAAAGAACCCCAACGATCAAATGAGACCAATTCCAATGGTTGAAATGGAATTATAGAAGGTGATTCAAGGCATTAATTACTGTAACTTAACTGTAAATTAACTACTGTAAGCGACACTCGTCAAGTCTCACTACCACTCGACCTGAGGTACTTCGATGCAATTTCGTCCTCAAATTAGCAATAATAGAAAGTATCATCTTGAAATTTTCTGTGTTCTGTAATGATGCACGCGATAAAAAGAAATCCTTTTTTTTTATTTTTTTAGAATGTCTAAGAAACCGTTGAAATGATTGAGTATAAAAGAAGCTTTTCGTTCTCATGAAAAAATTAGCATACGAAATATAGAAGTCAATGCCATTAAATCCGCAATCCAAAACTAAATCTTAAGTGCAAGGGAGTTTCGAACACATTACTATAATTCATGATTTTTAATTTGTATGATGAAGAATTTTAAGTTACTCGCGAAAACCAATGGAACGTTCTCAAAGTCATTAAAATGTATTTTTATTATTGCATAACTATTCATTGACAATTATTCCCACAACTTTACTCAATCGTTTTCCACATTATCTTAAAGATACTACTTAAGGTTCATTCCTAAAAGCTGCAAGTAAGGTTTCCAGTCCTTAGAAATTAAATTAAATTGAAATTCAAAACTGGCATACGCGTTTTGTGGAAGGTGCATATGAAACGGGCATTTTAGTATTTGTTGCCATTGGCAGACTCTGAATGGCTAAATATCAAATACTTACTAAACTAAATGACTAGCTTGCTTTTAAAGTGAGCCTTTTTAACTGTTAGTACTTTTATCCGCGAGAACGTAAAAATTCGAACGGCGTTTGGAAGACGTTTCCGCACAGCAATAGTTCTAATCACATGAAAATGAACGCCGATATTTCCAAAATCGTTTCTTCTCGGGTTGATCTTGAAATATCGCGGGAATACTCGCGTTTTTTAAGGTTCATTTGATCGTATTGGTCCATTTCCCAAGATACTTGTGTCACTGTGGTTGAAGTAAAGAATTGCCGTTTCCTCTTAACACGGAAATATGAGCAAGACCGCCGAAAGCACGTGAGAAATGGATCAAGTGTTCGCCTCGCCATTTCGCTGCGTGCGTGTGCGCATGCGTGAGCGCGTGCGTGTGTGTAATATATAGTTAGTTTGAGTGATAAGTAGTGTTTAAATTTAACTTCCCAGATAGATTACAAAATAAGTTAGCTCGTTTTCATTGTAGCTTAATCCATATGCCTATTTTCAAATCAGTACAAAGAGTTCATAAAGATAGGGTTTTTAAGGACTAAAAAGCTACTTTATAATTTATTAAGGGAAAAATGCACAATATTTTGAATAGTGTGATTTTTCATACATGCAATCGTACAGTAAAGGAACTGACGTTTTATCTCGAATAAAGTTCAAGCTAATGAGGAATTAAATCGCTCCCTTGAGTGCCATGTTGTATGTGATTGTCGTCAAATGTCTGTAATGTAGGGTTAGGTGGAAGAAGGGACTATTAGTCCCAACCTCGCCCAATTAAGTCGATAAATAAATAAATGTTTTTTCTTTCTCACTAATAGATTTCACTCTCAACTTCTGTAATCCTTCCTTTTTTGACTCAACATCTATCCTAAGTGTCTAAATTAATTTGCTCAATTTATTAATATCTAATCATCCCTATAGCAAGAGATGTTGCGTAATTGTGACAGTTTTGGCTTGGTTGTCCATATTTTACATTAGAGAATTAAGGAAAATATTGCCTGATTAAAAAGAATAGGTCTACAAGGTCTGTCACAAAAATAGAACGACTTATTTTTCCCGGATAGTTGGATGGTCGGGCGGCGGTTTCTCTAACTGGTTTCGAGGGACTGGAGTCTCAGAAAAGGCTGGAGTCCGCTGGCAGTTGGCTCCCAGCCTTCGCGGAGCTATTTCGAGAGCGATTTTTTCAGGATTCATCGTCCAGTTTGCTCTTTTAATTTTTCAATCGAGGGGAGTCCCTACAATTAAATCACAAAATGGAAGTCGTGATACATGTCTGAAATTGTCCTTGTATTTGAAAGTAATAAATTTTTTTTCTTTATGCTAAGGTTTTTAACCTAACAAAAACACACTTTCCTCAGCTGCTTCAAATTTATATTCTCCGATGACTTTGGACACTTCAATAATCCCCCTATCGCCAGTTTTTCCATTGGTGAGGTTGTTAAAAAAGCTATTAGATCTTAGTTGGAAAAGGGTCGATACACCGCAACCTATTTATAAACACCTATTGGGAATACTTCCTTCTTGAATATACCACGCTGAAATTTTAGATCAGATGATTTCTTCTTTCGTCGTACCATTTCCGGCAAGTCGCCTGGCTCCATTTTCTTTGCCCACTTTGAGTTCTTCCAACACTACTGCGGCTTCTATTTCCAGGTCCTGCTCGTCCATATTAATTTATTTCAGCATTCGCCATGTATTTCGATCCCTCTTTTACAATTCTCCCACTTTCTCTCATGGTATTTTATAAGGCTTCGTTGGACTTCACATAGACGTTTCAATCTTCTCTCACGCATCCTTTGTCAACTCTCGGGTAGACTTCTTACTGAGATCATTTTCCATGCAGATACATATGCCACATCGGCCCTAGCTAATAATCAGGCTCAGCACCCTGCATTCGACGAGTGTAGGGACCACATTTTCCTCGGTTAATCTACTTGCCGCCAAAAAACTTGGCAACCAAGAGCATTAAACCCTCAGCACTTGTATCAATAGTGACTAAATTATCTGATTCCCTTGTCCAGGGCTTGAGTGAATCCATAACCCTTGAGCTTCCTTCCCCATTTCACTGAAAAATGGTTCTTTTTTCCTAAGATTTTAAGTAAAGCGCCCGCTTTGAATCGACTGGAAAAGCATTCTACTATTTCCAGAAAAACGTAAAATAATATAACGCATGAATATCATCGTGCATGAAAACAAGACCGTTATAGTAACCATCAGCCCCAACAATAAGTAAGATGATTTTTTTTTCGCCGAAGCGGACGGCTGGAAGGAGGCGATATGTAGATGGACAGTTGGTGGGAGGTCTTTGGAAAGCAAAGCGAGCCGTCAGATCGCTGCTAGATTGGACCCCTGTTCCAGTGTCCCGTTAGAAATTCATGATGTCACATTCCTTGAACAACGATGCTTGACAAAATTCCGTGTTTAACTCTGAAAATCGGATTCAGAGACTCTGAGGAAGGTTAAGGATGCTTAAGGAGATGAAGTAATGTCCCAAGGGATGATTTACCGCTGGAAAAAGATGTTCCGGGAGGACGTCTGTAAACGACCAAGTGCGACGACAATGTACAAAACGCAAGAAACATGCCCTATTCCGATCGACGCCTGTGTGTCAGAATGTTAGCAAGGAGAGAAATATTGCGAAACCACAGCCCATGGAATTCTTATGGAAGATTAAACTATGAAAAGGGTTTGTGCCAAGGTGGTCCCAGAGGTGCTGTCGGAAGATCATATGACTGCTGCTCGTGTGATCTCTTAGACCACTGTAAGAGTGGCCTACAGCCCCGATGTAGTACCGCCGGACTTATTTTGGTTCCCAAGAGTACAAGGGAGGTTTAACGGCAATCACTTAAGAATGCTGGATATCTTCTAAGGGGCCGTTACGAGGTTATCGTCGACGCCTTCCAAGAAGTGTACCGCGATTGGCAGAGGCGCTGGTATTCGTGAGTTGATGCACAAGGGTGTATATTCAAGTATTTTAGTAATTTTTACCTTTATCTGCAATACATTTTTTCCACAGATTTATTTTAGTTATTTTTGGGCCCCCCTGTAATACAGTAAGAATACGCCTCCCAGATTATTAACCGAGCCGCTGATAAGGAGGGCGGATGAGAGGAACGTCGGTTATATCGGCGCACTTTACTGATAAAAACATTAAATTCACATTTATTTATTGACATTCTTATTTGTATGTATAAATTTACTTGGTCATCTTGCCCTGATATTTCTGGAATATGTATCGCATGTCGATCTTATTTTAACTTTCTAACATTTTGAGAGAATTTGTTACGCAATTGATCAAAGCGATCAGTTTGATTAGTACGCATGCAAGAAGATTTTAGCCAGCAACTACGCGCCAGGCACATCTTGTTGATAAAAAGTAAGGCCAATAAGCATTATCAAAATAATTAAAAATCCCCCGGTGAGTTAAAATATCACGAAAATCAAATGGCACTCATGTCAGCGGACGGTATTCGTACGGGTAGATTGGAAATATTGTTTGAGCAACAAACCAATTACTGTCGTCTCCTATTTATCCGTGATTATGGATATAACCCAGGATAACGGTTATTTAAAAAAAGAAATCGGGATGTAATCGGTGGAATGACAAGAAAAAAAACCTTTATGGTATGGTACAGACATTTAAGAAGAATTGGAAATGATTGATAGGGAGAAAGGTCGAGGGAGTGGACGTTGCTAACAACAAAGTGAGGGCGACCATCGGAACATTGATGCGCTGATATAAAAGAAACAATGGACAAAAAAGAACTATTAGATGACGCCTGGAAAAGATAATACTGGCACTTAAGATTGGATAAAGGACTGCAGCAAGCAGTAGACTACCGGCTTAGGGTAGATTTTGATGGAATTAGCATCACACACCTACAGTCGTAAGCCCCAAATAACTTGGCACAAATTTCATCAAACCCCACACACTACGTACGTAACACAATAACTCATTCTTGAGCTCTGCACACTTGATAAACGAATAAAAAACCATTAACACAATTATAAACCCGAAGGTAAGTTAGATGGGTGATGGTATAGTTCACCCTATACCAAGCTCAACGACGTGTGAAATTCACAAATCAGTGAAAGGTCAGATCCTTTCCCTGCGCCGCCTATTCAATGAAACTGTTAAAGTTCACCATTAAAACATTGACTCACTGGAAGGGTGACGGGCTGTAAGCCGAAACACTAAACACAACTGATTCTAGGTTTTGGAAAACTTTATTGGAAATCCACAACTGAACGGAAGAAGGTAGGCTTCAGAGTATTCCTAAAAGGAGATAAAGCTCAGCTTATTCCCATATCTTATCGCTCAGTGACTCTACCGCCAACCATACGAAATATAGCTGATAGATTTAACACCGTGTTTCAAGAAAATATTTCGGCCACAGCCATTTAGGCTTTGTTTAGGGCAAGGAAACCACTAATGCATGATATGCGATGGATGTGAATAGTCCACCCCCGACACCGACCTTTGACATCTATGCAGTAGGCTGAGTAGTTGGTGGCATCAAAAATAAGAAAGCGGCGTTTTCTGAAGAAATCACCACGATAATGCCAAAAGGAAGAGACCTAAACCATAATCCCACAGAAAAAAACATGGAAAAAATTAAAATATCATATGGATACGCAGAACTTGGAAGCCAACATGAATCGGTAGGCAAAAGACAACACGGCATTAGACCAGAATAAGAATCCATAATGATGAAAATTCAGAAAAATAGTACTATCGGTACCCCAATGAATTGAATATGGGTTATAAAATATTTAGTTAAGGAAATGGCACGGCCTCTCATAAACCAATCAGTCGATATTTGTCTGGTGTCAGAAAAAACTTCGACCCCCTGAAAATTGGGAGGCGCTGGGATATTGCATAGCAAGGCTATCTAGAAACCTAACACCACGCTAGACGCCATCTGGAAGGCTAGCGAACTCAATAAAAGCGGATTTTGCAATAACTCCACTCTAAAACATGCATTTCAGAATTTAAAAGTTCTGTCCCAAAAGTATGAAGTTTGGGACAGAACGGACGGACGGGCAGCAGTTTCTTTTTCTGGGTTCGAGGGAGGGGAGTCTCAGGAAATGCTAGAGGCCGGTGGCAGTTGGCTCCCAGCCTTTGCGGAGTGCGGATCGTTCGTTTATGAAACCTCTTTACCGTGACCTCGTTACGCTCCGTCTTAAAACACCTATTGAAACAGCTACGCCATCTAATTTTGCGTGAACCTGGGCCACACGGGGAAAGAGACTAATGAAATGTTCAAGGTAGTTTATGGTGATATTGCAATTGGTAGACCGGGTGTGTTCGAGTGGCACGAGTTGTTTTGAGAGGGTAGAGCAGATGTTGAAGACACCGTTCAGGCCCTTCGACCTAAAAACAATTAACGACGATCTTGCTAGAGTGAAGGCTTTGTTGGACAGGGATCCCAGATCAATTGTTAGCATGGTTTCTGACGCACCTGGCATTCCTAAAAGTGATGTGCATCGACTTGTGATTGAAAACATGGGCATGAGAAAGGTGTTTGCAAAGTTGGTGCCACCAATCCTCTCGGGCGAAGAAAAGGAAGATCGCACGCGGATCGGTCAAGAGCTTCTCGACCATGTGAGTGAGGATCTAGATTATTTAGACAATGCCCCGCGAGCCTTCTTCCTCTTCCCCCACCTCAAATCCCGTGCTGAAAGTACATCACCACGGATCGGTGGAAACGTAACAACAGGCCGTGGTGAGGGAGTTACCTGTAAGCAGCATTCCGGGCGCCACCTTCCAGACCGCTTGGAGCACCCGCAGTCATCGGTGCGTGAACGCACAAAGGTGCTACTTCGAAGATTTCTGAGTGAAATTTTCAATTCTGGAAATAAATGTTTTTTAATCGACGCAGTGCTACTACTCTTGGGACAGACCTTGTCGAGGCGGAATTGAACAAACTTAACTGATGAATACCATCCAAAGTTTATAGCAGGTGATCTCAATCGTAAACACGTAAAATTGAAACTGCGCAACGGAGGACTGTCAGTGGAGGGCACCGTTTTACGGGACAGTAGAAGGCATGATCAGAATTCAGGCACAACACGAACCCACGGTGGTAGATTGCTCTCATGCATACCAAAAAGTGAAGGAAGAATGTACGAAATAAATAATTTTTTACCCATTTTACTTATCAAATGTCAGAAAGATTCTTGGGCTCCTCGTTCTACCTTGCATAACGGAATACGCTTAAATAGGAGTCATAGCCATACAACGACAATTTGGATTTAGATAATCCTTTTCCATAGTTCAAATAGGGCATTATTCCCAAAACCTTTGAAGAAGATTGTTTAGTTTTCCCCCTCAAATAATGTGAGTAATCACATCATATGTTCATCTAGCTCTTAACGTGTTTTATTTTATAGCCTCTCAAACAAAGTACATGAAATATCAGGAAGCTCAAAATGGCGCGCATTATTCCAATAAAAATATTAATTTCCTCTCGTAGGGAAAAACACCTTTATCCTTTTGTTTATCTTCCACCCGAGACGTAATTAGTTAGCTGGTTTATGCCTGGATCAGTCTCTTCCAAGTCCTGGGAGCTTCAGGATCATTGTTTCAGTGAACCTCCTAATTTTGGTTGACTAAGGTTCACGTTGTTATTCCACTATGGCTTAAGACCATGGTTTCGATGATTAACGTCATCACCAGGTAAAGAATACATTTTGGTGCAAAATCTTATATTCTAAAGAGAGTGGAGAGGGGGGGAAGTGTAGTTGCTAGGGGGAGGAAGGTGGAGGATACTTCGTCCCTTCCACCCTTTGGTGTTGGAGGGTGGAAGGGAGGAAGTAACCTCCACCTTCCTCCCCCACACCTCTACACCACCCCCTCCCCACTCCCTTTAGTACATGAGATGTTGCACCATTATGTATTGTTTACCTGATGTTGACGTTAACCGTCGCAACAATGGTCGTAAGCTATTAAATTTCATTTTGGAATAACAAAGTGCACCTTATTCAACCGAATTGTCCGGCAAATTCCATGAAGTATCGCCGGAAACAACCAACCTCCTAGTGCACATGCCACGATGTGCGATGAAGCCAACACTTGAACAACGGTACGCGAGCAAGTTCTCTCCGAAATTCAACAAAAGAGTTGCTAAAACAAACCCAATGATTCAGCAAGCCTGCTTTGTTGTGTTCTCAAGTTTCAAGATGGTTGAAGTCGTTTCTGGAGGACCGGTAAGAGGTGAACGGTGAATCCCGCTCTGGACGGTCATCAACCAGCAAAAGTGATGAAAATGTGTTTGTGATCTTTTGAATACTGACCGTCTAATGAGAACGCAGATGATAGTAGAGACTCAATATTCCAAAATATACGTTACAGCATCGTTAGCGACAATTTGAACATGTGGAATGTGTGTGCCAAGCTATTTCCAAAACTGTTGACTGACGACTTCAAGAGCCGAGTTGTGGTCGCGAGTGAACATTGGGACCGTGCAAATTGAACCTTATTTTTTTGGGCAATATTATTACCGGTGACGGTACATGGGTATTTAAATACGATCGTGGGACGAAACGCCAAACTTCTGAATGGCAGACCCCGTATTCCCCTCGCCATAAAGGCAAGAATGAGCAAATCAAAAGTGAAAACCAGGCTAATCATCATTTTATCCGCCAAGGGTGTAGTTAAAAAAGAATTCGTACCCTAAGGACAGACAGGCAACGTAACCTACTAGGTGGATTTGATCGAGGGAAGAGGAGAGGGTGGCTCGAACGAGAAAGGAGATTCCTAACTGGCCGTTGCATCACGACAACGCTGTCACACCTCTCTGCACATTCGAGAGTTCCTGACCAAACCCAACTTTGCAACGCTGCCGCAGCCCCATAGTCCTGACCAGGATGCAGCAGGGTTTTTCATGTTTCCGAGAATCAAGACCGACCTGGGGTCCTTTTTGGGGCCATCGAAACGATCCAAACCGCGATGAAAAAGACTCGGAACGATGTTCCCGACGACGCCTTTCAGGATGCATGCAGTGTGTCGAAGTCGCTGGCAAAGATGTGCAGATACCCAAGGGGACTATTTCGAAAAATTTTAAACGTTTGTAAGTTTTCCTTTTTTTTGCAATTTATAATCGCACTCCTCACTGAAGACACCTTGTACATTCTCAATATTCTGAAAGGAGACTAGAAGAGACACGCGCAGGGAGAATAAGAAATTTTACACATATTTTTGTTAATATCGTACATAATACATTCCATAAATAATACCTGTGTCACTTCTAGTATGAAACTCTGTTTTGGTATACATCCAATAATGGTGACCAAAAATCCAAAATATATTAATGTTAGAAAACTTATTTTTCAGTTAGTTTCAACAGACTATCCACCTTTAAGTTAAATTTCAGGTCCAAAATCCTATCTGAAGTGTCTCCGTGATAAACTGTGACAACAGTGATAAATAGATTCTCCCTTGTCAAGTCATCATCTTGATGTGCTCTGCTTCGACATCCTTTACTCTTCTCTAAAGTCATCACTTTCAACCTTCTGTACCCCTCCCATCCTTTCAGGTCATCCAATACCTTTCTTCTTCTCTTTCCTTTCTTCTCATTTCTTCCACTGCTTGCTCCACTGTTGCCTTTAATATGCCTTCACACTTTAGAAGGTGGACTAACTAGGTCTATATCCTTCCTATTATATTATTTTCTAGTAGCCTTCTCTCCCAGCTGGTATAAAAGCTCTTCATTTCTCTCTTTGTATGTTAAATTTTTGTTTCACCCTAATTTTCAATAATAGAATTTCATGGAAAAACTGTCACTATATGATGCACACCCTGCTCTTGGTTGCAGCACTCTATTAGTCAGTTCAGTCACATTTTCACTAGTACCAGATGGTAACCCGAAACCTGTCAATACTTCAACCCTGCTTTCATTTCTAAAACAGGAATATCCTGCAATCCAACATACTATAGTTGGCACCCCATCTCGGTGCATTAGCTTACATAGCAAGCAATGTATACGTGAAATAGAATATAAAAATAAGAGGGTTGCCATGGTGGAGCTGTGATAATACTGGGTGCAGCAACATAACTTTCTTTTTTTGCTTTCAAAACAGGAAGTTATGTTGCCACACCCTGTATATGTGAATTAGGCTAAAATACTCTTAAATTCCTAATATTACTGTTTTTTAAGGATGAATTGACAACTTCACCCTCTGAAAATTACACCCTATACATTTCTATCATAAGATTATGTCCTATAGCAAATATGAGATTGCAAGTGAAAGATTTCTGAAAACAAAAAATCCCACTCCATTGTGCTTATAATTTAAAACAAACCATATCAGAGGTTAGTTAAAGGGTGTGAAACAACCTGTGAATTTTAATCAAAGGTAGATTCAGCAAGGTTTTACATTTTGTTCTCCTTTGCCCACCTTCATGAATGCCGTTTTTATATGCCATTGCTGATGCATTTTTAAAGCTATCTCTTGCCTTTCGACAATGTTTTCTTTAAGCTTATAAAATATAAAGCCTTTCAAAATCATGATTTCCAAAAAGGAAAAGGTGAGTGTGTGCCCACCAGAGTCCCTCTAGGTAGGCATGGATTGCTCCCAAATTTAACTCTCAGGATATCATTCTTTTAAATACCATTCCTTTGAAAAAGGGAAATGATTTCTCATAATGGCTTAATGTATAATATTGTATACGTTTGATGAACAAAGTTTTGATAAATGTATGAAATGTATGAACTAATTGTCTGTGCTGGTTACTTTTAAGAGAATAGGAATTTTAAAATAACATGTGTCATGTAAATAGTGCAAAACTTGATCCGTAATATCTCAAAAACTGTTAAGAGATATTGCGCTACAAACGGATATTTCTTAGATTCTCTTTCTATAACTGTGCAGCAAATAAAAAATATGAGGTTAATTCTGGTCCAATTTTACATGGAATCGCCATACGATTTCTCTATATCCAAAATATTTTCTTGTGCTTGCAGTCCAGGTAACCTTTCTTTGGGACAATTCAGTTTAATGAGATTTATTAGGGCATAGCATGAAAACACCAAATAATCCATATGACTATGTGAAACAAGATTAGCATTTTAATTCTACTGATTTAATTCATGTCCGCAGAGATGTATAAGAAAATGAATACGTTAAAATCCTTGTTAAAAAATAGATAAATAATTTTCTTTCATAACATTCATTAATACCTCAAAATTTTTCAGTTGCTGCTCACTGCCCAATATCACCAGTAGTGAAGTATTGCAGAATTTAGTTTCCCATCATTTGCAATTATTATGATAGCAATGCAAAATTTTCTATTGGGAGTTTCATTAAAACGGCCAGATTATTCTAATTAACTCCCACAATCATTTTAAATAGGAAGTTAAAAGTAGTATATTGAAGAATAGAAGATTTAAAAATATTGTGTATGAAAGAACGCAATATGAATGCAGGATTATGAATAACCTGATTTTGAAACTATAAGAATTAGACGAAGATACGAAGTACGATTGTGAGTGATGCTTGAGAAAGTTTGAAAGGAATAAAGTGACTAGCTGAAAGTTAAGAGAGAAAATATGTGGTTAATGAATGGTGATGCCAAGTGGAATGTAGAAGTGAAAGAATGTTACATAATGAAGAATAGTGCAAAAAAGGTGCTTACAAGAGCATGATTGTTGAGGTGAAGAAACTTGGGAGTAGGGAACTTCCAGACCAAAAAAGAAAGAATGAATAAATGTTATGAAAGAAAGCAAGACAATATATGAATAGTAGAAGTTGATAAAATATGGATAAACTTTAAAGAAAATAAACTAATTGGGGAATCCGTGAAAAGAGAGAAGCAGGGAGAGGTCAAAGAAATAAATAAAATAAGAGTGGTGAAATTGTCTGGGTTGAATCTTAGCCAGCCAAATATATTAGGTGGGGAAAATGATTCCAGAGATCTTTATGCAAGTGAAAATTAGGTTGCAAAAACTATAAAAAATAGAAAAGCGTCAGATGCAGTAAATTTTATGAAGGAAAATGTTGCATTTAAGATGAAAGTAACCGATGACTTATGTGTTTGACAACTTTAATATATGTTAGCACTCTTTGTGGTTCTGATTGATTAGGAGACTGCAGTAATTGTAACTTTGTAGCACATGGAGAGTAAAGTGGAATGTAAACATTACAGAGCAATTATTTTTTTGAGCACGCTGGGAAAAGTTTTTGGGAGCCTATTAATATTTATTGAGTAAAGGAGAAAACATGGGACAAAATCTGCACAAATCAATTGGATATTATGTCTATCACGGGATGTATGGACAATGGTCCAGATGTTTTTTCTCCAAATTTTCAGTTCATCAAAAAGAGATGTTTCTCCGGAGGAAACCGACTGGGAAAATATTTCTCTTCCTTAGCAATCGAGTAATGAATATGTTTGAATTTCATCAGGAGAGTAATACCTGGATGCTAGAAATATAATTTAAAGTAATTTCATGATTTAGTGAAAACATTGAGTAAATAAAGTGTGGAAGGCTTCAAGTGATGATGAAGTGAATTTGCAGTCACTGAATGTGTCAACAGTGATGCATTAAATAATTTGAATTTAAAGAGTGCGACCTTGTGAGATCAGCTTGAAATGAAGCAGGGTGTGAAACAAGAATGTGTAATGCTACTGTTTCTATTCAAAGTGCTTTTGGATAAATCTGAGAGATGGATAAGGCAGATATAATGATTGGAGATATAAATGCCCCTTCTGTATTTCAATACTACTATATTACTGACTGAAAGCCTTACAGAGTAGGGCTGGATATGAGGTGTGCTGGATAGCTTTATTAAGGAAACATAATCACAATTGATGCAATTACCACCTTAAGTGAAGGTATGCATGTTGATAAGGAGAGTGTAAAGAATGGTTCCCAGTGAGGAGAAACAGCAAAGCTGCTGAAATGATACCATAAAGATGGCAGGACAGACGAACAGATAGGTGAGGGTGAATTCCAGCAGAAAGGTTTTTGGCAGAGTACAAAAAATTTGTTCGAGACATAAAAAAATTCAGTGTACATTAAAGTGTTCTCTGCATTGCTACATGGCAGTGAGTTGTCGGTAATGTCTGTATTAGAATGAATATCAACTAAATGTGGTGGGTACGCGTACGTGAGAAATTTTTGTGTTAAAAGTATGCACGTTAAGGTGAGGAATGAGGAAGTAATGAAATGAGAATTATATGAAGTGTGCTATGCAAATTTGGTCATGTTAAGTGAATAAATATGAAACGGAGAGCCAAATGAATTTGCCAATAATAGTTTGAAAGAGAGTCAACCGAGCAAGTCATGAATGATGGGGTGAAAGCAACTCTCACTTCAAGAAACACTGCAAGAGCACAAAACAGCAATGGATGTTTAGGATAATTTATTAATTCAAAAGAGGCAAAAACTTGAATAGGGATAGGGCAGAATTGTGGGGTCGAACAGGTTTCCTTTTTAATTTATTACCAGTATTTTCCTGGTGGAGTTTACTGTGGAAGGGAATGGTATTTAGGGTATATATGTATATACTAACATGTAAAATATGTGCATTTTCATTGTGGTGCTAAAAGAAAGGTGGGAAGATAATAAATTGCACCCTTCATGAGATTCAATTTGCAGTGACGGAATTTGGCCATGCAGAAATGTGTGAGAAGTCAAAGGAGCAACACGCATTAATGTCGATCAAATAACATGGGGTGGCCTTAACATTATTCCAAGAAAAATTAAATTGGTTAAAGGTGCTATGCACTTTCAAGGATTGCAACAAGCTTGATACCTAATCAACGACATACGGAAACTAGAACGGAGATACCTCACCACTATTGACATGGGTGGAAAAATATTTTGCTTGCGGAGTATAAAAACATTTCCCTTGAAAAATAAAATATATTTAGTTAGGGAAAAACGCAAGTAAAAAACTATGCCAATTTCTGCTTTGGAAAATTATATATTTACATAATTCGTATTATCCGATTGCAATCATTTAATAATTATGTACCAAAATATATTCAATATGTACTAAATTATGTTAAAACAGAGGCCAAAAAATATGCTCAACAGATCGTTTTTACATAAATAGTGTACAGTGATCGCAAAAAATAATTAAGTTTTATGGAAACGTAATTGACTACCCCGTGCTAAAAAAAATATTTATTAGTGATATAAGCATTAAAAGCAACATACCTCGAGCACTTATGTCGTCTGTCATGTCGTCTTATCGTAATTGTCCACAAACGGCAAAACGTAAGCTGTAATGCAATCGTTTCTTCCACAACGGAGTGTGTTCAATTTTTCCTACATGTCTAAAAAAATTCCAAATCTCGGCGAAACACTTGCTCTGCTCAACACAAAAATTCAATAACTGACCATATCCACAACAACAAGATTCTCTATCAACCACAGGAAGCTTATGGCGCTGAAAAACATAAGGGAATCGTCAAAAAGGTTATAACTTTATCGTTTTCCGAGTAGATGGCCTAACTCGGACCAAAGCCCTCCCGCCCCACGAAAAGGCCCGAAATGGCAAGTGAAGCGACGAACCCATCATGGGTACTACAACTACTCCATTTTTGTCCTTTTGACCGATGTGTTCCGAAGAGCTGTCTTCCCAATTTTTATCTGAGGAAAAATTGGGACGATGCTGTTGTATTGCTCCTTTCGAATAAGAAATTTCTCTCACCAAAATGGGTATGTGTTCATTCAGCTAAAAGATTTCGTTAATTTTCATATGAAATTGGACTGAATGAACGGCCATATTTAAATGGTAATGATAGAATGCCCATCAGACAGAATGGGTGAAATGTAAAGAAAAATAACAAAATATACTTTGTCACATTTTAAAATTAATGTGGAAAAAATGTGCAGATGCAGTTCTGCATGCATTTAAATAAGTAAAATATCAATCTGTTAATGATGAGCCTTCATTTAGGGCATACCCAATTACGTATCCTGAATTCACAATATACATTCTAAGAAACTGCATGGGATGCAGCGTCAGCAACTTTATGACGGTGTCATCCGCTAATATGCATTACAATGCAACAATTTCAGAGTATAAAAGTCATTCGCCTTCACCAGCATTCGAACAAAGAGGGATCCGGGTCCACAGCCGTGGGACTTTCTTTTTCCATTCAAGTTTTACACACACACACATAATTATATATATATATATATATATATATATATATATATATATATATATATATATATATATATATATATATATATATAGCCCACGGCTGTGAATAATAATGTACACCAAGATAGCACTAGCGATCAAAAACAGACCAATGAAACTCAGAAGGAGTTCCTTCTCACTCTTGAGAAAGGTGGTGTTGCCACCGAAAATTTCTCTCTTTTGTGAGTTTCATTTGTGTTGTTTTGGTACGCCAGTGCTATCTTGTTGTGCTTTATTATTCATATCCGTGAGACTTTTATTCAGATTATATGTGTTTGTATATATGTACCATAAACACAGTAAACAACCCGAAGGTCGGTTTGGTAGGTGATGGTAGAGTTCACCCAGTGCTAAGCCCGACGGCGTGTGAAATTTACACGTCAGGGTAGGGGGGCCAGTTCCTTTCCCTGTGCCAGTTATGCTTTCCCAGGAAGATCTGGTACCCGAAAAATCACTTGGCTTGGGTGGAGCTGCAGGTGCCCAGAGTGCCTTGCCCGGGACCCAGAACCCTCCGGTCAGCAGTCCAACGCTCAATCCCCTGGACTAAATATTTTCCTCAAGGGTGACTATATAAGAATTGTTGAAAAGCAAATATTAATGTCATTAGATACTATAGCAAACTATATTTTTTCACCTCGGTATTCGACACTATTACTCATATGACGTTTCAACTACACACTTGGCATCAAGGCATTGTGCTCTCATTATATGATAAATGTGGCAGCGTTGACAAAGGATAATTTTTGGAGGGAAAATATGAAGTACCGTAAGAGGATGGTCCAAAAAGTTCTCAGCCTCATCCATTGATGACATAAATACCTGTATGATACTTTTATCTCATGTTAGGACTACAGTGAGTAGTCGTCGCGTGAAATTGCAAGGCATTTTAAGGCAATTCAGCAGTTTGTTGTAGACAGTTGTTTGAATCTGTTGTTGTTCCTTGTGATATTAGAAACGGAAAAAATCTAATATGTTACAGTAATAACATTTTTCGTAACTTAAAGTCAAGGGATTGTCTTCTTTTGAAGTAATATCAACCAATTTGAAAAAGTGTATCCTTATGAATATGAACATTAATAATGCAATTTACCTCCATCTTCAATTTTTTGCATTACTTCATTAGGAAAATTTAAGGGGGTTAATTGATATGATTTTACAAAATTTCTATGCATCTCCTTGGTTCTACATAAAATGCTAGTACATAAAATCACTTCTCGTGATATATTTTGGAAGCAGGGTCCAACATGTGATTGTGAGCTGATTGTGTTTGATACCCGCGTACACATTCCTTTCCATGCGCATACGATGGAAGGGCACATGATGACAAGTGCATACGATTTAAAATTGCTTCAAAATATATAGAATATGCCCTGAACTATTTAAAAGAAATATGTGCTAATAGAATTAACTTTATAAGATAATTTAATCAATGATATAATACTGCTAAGACTCAGGACAAAAAAGAAAACATCATGAGTTCACCTTTTTAAATGCTTTAAAAATAAAATTGATTAAAAAAGTAACATATTCATAGTAATTATTGAGGCAGATATATTTTAGGACTAGGATGAATCCACGCACAAACGTCGCCTTTGAAGTGCAATGAAATGAAGTAATATAGTTTTTGCTAGGAGTTCTGTTTTTCCTTAGGACTGGACTAATTTGCATACATTTTATATCATTTCCTCGGATGATGAGCACATGATGGTTGTTAATAACTTGTCTTAATACATTGAAGACTGATTATCGATTAGATCATCTTTTTTCTGAAGATCAAAAGGTGTTACAAAATTTGCTTTCTTTTGTTGAAGTATTTAACTGCTGCGGAAATGGCATCAAAATTCTCTTGCGTATTAAATAAAAAATCAGAGTAGAGTTTCAAAATTAATCATTTATTCATATAGTTCAAATTAAGTATTAAAAATGTGTTTAAAGATACATGATTTCGGCTTATCCCGTGAACATTTGGAAACGTGGAGATCATCGAAGTATTTATCCCTTGAAATATGTTTCCTCGCGACAATCTTATTTCTCAGTAATGTAAAAGTATAGATTTAATTGCAGGCATAGTTTTTAACAAGAAATAACCCAGTATAGTTTACAGATTATTAGATTTAAATTGTGCGCGTCCATGTTGAGCGCTTTTTGTGGTTTCGAAGAAAGATAGGTGTCACTATAATCGATGTTTCATCCCGGTCCTTCCAAGAAAACCGGCATTGGGGTACTTGTTGGTTCTCACTCTGCTGTGTACGGGTTAGTGGAACGTCCGTGATACTCCGTCAGTGCGAAATACCTAAAGAAATGGTTGACTTGTATCACAAACCGGAGGCCAAAGTAATCCAGGAGCTAAAGGACATTGCCCATAAGTTAAGAATTCATTCCATCCGTTCTACTAATGCGTCTAAGTCTGGGTAAGTCATTTTTTGGACTGTTGTCATGCGAAGAGTATATCGTTCTTTTCTTACAATTTGTGCTATTTTTTTGGTTTTTATCATAAGTTTTACAACAGTTTGCGTTCGTCTAATTTTTTCGTAATTATTTCTTTTTGATTCGAATCCACATTCGTATTTTTTTACTCGTGTCCACTTTTTCGGCGTAGATTTCCTGTCTAAAACATTTATGTAGGTCCTTGGACTGTAATGATTTATTAATGCATGTAGAGAATGAGTTCGTGCATAATTCATCATACAACAAGCGGATAACTTACTGCAGTCCACGAGTTCGAACGCTTTCCTTAGCACGCGTTCAAACTATGGAGTAGAAAACTGCCGAGAATACGCGGTACCGGTATAGCGTGTTCTTGATTAACTTGTTACTTAAGCATGACTTTTGCTCAGTTTTTTTTGCTCATCCCCACAACCATCCACCGAACTAGCTCGAATGCATCTAGGAAGACGAGGCTCTGGGAAATTTTATCATTGCAGCTTGATAGGCACAAAGTTTTCTATGGAGTATATTTAATAATATTTTTCATTATTGCGGAACAATCTTCGACCTTTATCCTTGTATCCATTACAAGCACATTTGAAAATTGCGAGGTCATGCACCACGAGGTCATAGGATAAAGGGAGAATGCTTTTTTACGTATTTTTGTCTCAATATTGAATAGCAAATCCCACATAACCCTGACTACTTTACATTTCGCAAGTCACGATCAACTCTTAAACGCTTACAGTTAAAAGTAATTTCTCAAGCACATCCGGTTGTAAGCAGAGAGAATATTTACACTTGAGTCATCGTTAGGCGATCATTTTTGCTTCTGAATTCCAAATTTTAGTGTTCACGAGTTTAAATTCGAAGCGCGGAACTTTTTCATTTATGGAATGAGGTCACCGTGGCGCTTGTTCCCATCCGAATTATTAATCCATCGTGATCCTGATATTTTGTAAAAAATATTAAGTTATTAAATATTTAACCATTGCTGCTGTTTTGTCTTACTAGCGTACTAATGTTCGCAACACAGGGCTCGCTAACGCCGGTGCCCTAGACTCTATAAGTATATTAAAGGGTCTGCATTAGACGTTCCGTTGTGGCTCCTCCCCTGAATGAATGTTTTTTATCTCGTAATATTGCTATCTCAAGAAGTTATATCTTGCGTTCTACTTAACTGCTTGGAATTATTTTGATTTAGCAAATTATAGAATTCGACTATGTGCAGCATATTGGTAAATATACATTTAAGTGCATATACTTCAAGCGCTTACCTCAACACACTTTCCCTCCTTTCAACTCTTAAGGAAAAGAGAAAGTGCGGATTTATTCCGTGAACCCGTGTATCGAGCATACTTGTTTTTAGAAGCAGTGTAGAAAAATATTTTTTCACTCAAATGTTTACTCCTTAGGGCAGTGCTAAATAAATTGTGAACCATCGGGAAGGAATTTTGGTAAGCATTGTTTCTAGGAATTTAATTTGGAAGAATAATTAAGAATTCGAAAGTCATTTTATCTGTATTAGAATGAAGGGGATGCATACAATACTCTGAAGGATGCCTGACGAAAACGGCATTCGCCAGTTCCGCTTTAGTCTCTTATCTCACCCCAGATAAGCGCGCTTGTCCTAAACAAGCCCCGATGTTATGTGCCTATTACTGCCCCACTTCTTTATGATTTCTCGACCACTCCCAGCATGTTTCATCTAGTTCACGCCGCAAGGCTCAATTTTTAAAGCAATTGAGCGGCCCGTCGCCGGCGAATTGTGTCGCGCCCACCACATCCTTTTATTTTTTCCGATCAGCCGGTTAACGCTGGGCAGCAATAATTTTCCAGCGCCCACTGAATGTTAGTTTGACTAGAATTCTCATTGGATTGACTTCTGGTCGTAATCAACTTCTCCAACCAAAATCGTAATATGAATGAAGTAACTTCTTTCCACATAAAACCCTGTTGTTTCACTATCTATTTTGATTTGAATATAAGAAAATTGGGAGATTTACCATCGTTATGAAAATTTGTCCAAAGCCTGCCAGGTAACTGAGCTGAAGGTGAACTAATGGTATTGAGTGATAAAATGAAGGTCATCGTTAAAAAAGTTTGAAAATTAAACACTACGATGCAGGATAACGGGAGCATTGGTAAAACAATTCAAAACAACAAAGAGCTATCAAAAAAAAGTATCTCACCTATCGGTTTTAAGGCTAAATTGAAATTGAGGCACTATTAAAATGTTTTAGAAACTATGGAATTAATGATTTGAATCGTCAACTTTCCTGTAAGCTTTTGTTAGAAAATACGAAATCGCGTGACAGTATCTGCTGATGGTATTTTATTGAACGAATTAAACGCACTTGGAATAAATTTATTTCCCGTCGAGCAGCCTTCAGCCAGCATTACGGACAGCCTTCGGGAAGAAGTTTCATTGCAGTATCGTTGGCTCCAAATTGTGTTCACCTCCGTCAGTTTTACGGATTTCAAATAAGTCTGATCCTGCGTTACTCAGCATTTCGGGGCCTCCTTCGAACACGCTCTTGTTAGTAATGGCTGCTGCCTCTTTGGGAGGGGGGGAGGTAAAATTCCATTGAACTTTCGTGAAGGAAACCACTCTGAAGGTATAGATACCGTTAAAGGTATTTCTTCTCACGACTGCATAGCACTGTAGCAGAGCCCTTGTTGGAAGCCGGAATTTTTTTTTGAAGGAAGTTTACGGCCTCCGTGTACTGCACCATCTTGCCCACGATGAGCTCTCGAGCAGGGCAACCCCCGCACAGAAAATACGGACCATGCACAGATACTAAAACTTTTTTACTGCACGAAAATGCTTTTGTGAAAAACCGGCTTAAATTTCTCATTCCTGCTTACACAGAGGCTGAGATTGACCTCGTGGCTTATGTGTCAATGCAACTTATGGACCTTCTTATTATTAACCCTTAGGGATGAAAGATTTTCAAGTGCCGCCGTAAAAGGAACTCCTGGTTAACTGTAACGAACGCTAAAAATTGAGGCATTTAAAATTTTAAGGTTTACTATTAGTGAGTAGAGACATTAAAAGGGTATGTTGACAGAAATTCGTCCCGCGAATGCCCACAGATTGTCCGATGAAATGTAGTAGGTAAACGAATATAATAATGTCGAATAGAATTTATACAATTTTGTAATTCAATTTTGATTTGTAACATTTTGACGATACCAATTCTGCACCCCATCGTGAAGTCTCGACGCTCTTGCCTCTCATGACTTTCGATAGCTATTTGACTTAGCCTGGACGAAGAACGCTCATAAATATTTGAATGTGGTTTGAGAAGTCAAAGCGTCCATAACGAGAATTCGTTAAGTGGGACTTGACGAATAGGTATTTGCCTTTCGTTGGCGTTTCTTTTATATGCCGATTTGTCCAGTGAATCGAAACGGTTGTCTTGAGTTTTTCGCTAATTCGGAAAAATCTTTTTACTGTCTTGTCTTTCCCCAATGACCGAAAGCCCTTCTAACTCGACGTGAATTGCCTGCGGAGCGGAACATTTCAACCAACGCTCGCTGGTAAATTTTCGAAATTCCCAACACTTCAATCGAGGCGTTCCTTTCTCCCTGTCAGAATATTCTTCGGAAGCTAGCATTCCACATGACTTGATTCAGGCATCACACAGTCATTCCTGGACGCGAAATTGATCCGTTCTTCAGGAGAAATCTGCCATCTTCTCAGTTCTTAGATAGGAGCAAAAACAACTTGCGCCTCCCTCTTTTTCTCTGCCTCTGCAGTATTTCTCTCTCATTTTAAACTAGAATTAATGTACGCATGCAACCGGGAGTGTGGAGACAATCTTTTCCATCAGTATTATTTATCTCCAGTTCATATTATTATGAACTTCCCTATTAGTAAGTGTATTAGACAATTGCGTTATATTCCAACGCATTGAATTATTTAGGATTTTTGTTACTATTCTTTTGATAATTTTTAGCGGTTGAGGTAAACAATAATTTGGAATAGTTAACAGAAACAATCTACGCGCAAAATTTGCAATTTCATGATATCTATATTTTCGTATAGTAGATAGTTTAGTTACTTGAGCCACATTTTCGAGGTTTCCTTTTTATTTTAATTCCCACAATCACATTTGAAGTATTCTACAGTTGTGAACACTATCCTCGCAACGTTACATTCATGTTGGTATAAGTTCAGCAAAAGATAAATACGCTTATTTGTTTTGGCCACTTCATGACAGTAATGACTATAAAAATGTATATATATCTATGGTCACAAGGATCTATTCTTCCTTGGAACTGACGATGCTGCACCTCGGATAAAATTTAAGATTGGCTAATTAGTTTATGGAATCGATAAAAATTTTGCTCTGATAACAATGCTCGAAAGTTCATTATAATTTATACATACTTATGGGAAATTGTTTTAGTTTAACTCTTGTTTAATCGGGTATAGGTGACAGAATTTTTCCAGTATCCCCCGAGTTCATTTTACCAGTTTTGCACGACCCTTTCATATCTCGGAAGGTATTACAAATTGAAATTTTCTTACATATTAATGAAGTTTATTAATAGTGAGAAGTTTACAATGTTTCGATTTCAGTTCTCACTGAACACGTACCGCAAATATATACCAGGTGTCTCAGTTTGAAGCATTATAACCAAGTGAAGGATGAAACTTGCAACTTATTTTTCTAATACTGAATTAAACTTTGCATAATTAGCTGTACATTATTCGCTTATACTTAGTAATTTCTCGATGATCGTCAATGTGAAACGTCTGCGATATTATTCTTCTCCCTTTATTGTTTTTATTCCTATGCATCTACTGACCATAACTGACTAATAATTTGGTTAAATCGTGAAATATTCCTTAAAAACGGTACTGTTGTAATGTAAATTAACCACTTGCTTAAATCATAATTCCCCTGTTGCTAGATAAAGACTAACTAGGCAATTGAAAGACATGCCCGATATATTCCATTTAATTAATTTTAGCTCCAAAAATTACATGCAAAGTATTAAATTTATATATTTACAATATGTAAGTTGTTTGACTACTTAGAAGTTTTAATAAGTATTTTCTATGTATTGTAATTCATCTACATGAGATGAGCCCAATGTTCAAACGGCCTCGACAAACCTGAGGTGCAAGAGTCAACAGCAAGACTAACTCTATAAGAAAGTAATACAATGTGTGTCAACGTACACAACGGAAAAAAGTGAATAATACAAAAGATCGATTCTCCAAGAAGCAATCATAATGTTGTTGTATGATGTCGCGAAGTGGATGCGAACAATTTCCTCCCGTTAAAAAAGTATTTCTGAACCTCTGTCACACTTCATCTTGAATAATTAACTGCATACGTAACTGGGCGACCTGAAATAATTACAACTCGAACTTAGAATATTCGGTTAACAATCCCTGTCGCTTGCGTTGGACAACTACGTAGGCTCGTCAATTCCATCTTTTTTTCGTTGGTAAATGAATTTCATCACGATGCGGTTTGAATGAGGATAGCATTTTTTGTTTGAAACAACAGATATTGCAGTGAGCCTGGGGACACAGGGCTTGCATTAATTGTAACCGTTTTCTTTTTTGGCCTCGCAGGTGAGTCAGCGGATGAAGCACTCTACCAGTGGCGTTGCCTTGCGTCATCTTATGCGTACTCCTATGTCCGTAATCCGCGTTGGTTTTTCATTTGTTAAGAATTCTGTTTTGTTCTGCCCATTATCTATGTAAGGTTGCAAAGTATCCGTAGTTTTTTGTCCAGTCACAGTTTTCGTCTGATTAAGTGTTCTTAAAAATCTTAGCTTACTGTTGCTTATCAGTAAGATAAATTTAATAAAAGCTTGAACTTTGAAAGGACATTTTGATGGTAATGAAACTTTTTTTTAGTTTTGAGGGTTTTCGGCTAGTACTCTAGAATAATTATATCAGTTAAAATAGAATTAAAATATGGCGCACTGCGGTGATGCTACATTTATACTGTATTGGCAAAACTATTTGGCTGAAATCCTATCTTTATACTCGTATATGCTACGAACCTGCCCATCTAAACTCGAGCTTTTTTATTGAACTTTTATTTTGTCTTTCGGGACTATTTTCGATTTTCATTGCCTTGTTAGTTTTCAATTACATACCAGTCTACCTATTTCAAATACGACGGGCCTAAACCATCCTCTTCTGCGTCGAAATCTCTTTGTGTATCAAATCTAACTGCCCTAATAGATTAATTCTTGATGCACTTTCTCGACTTCACTTGGCTCTCTCATGCTTTAATCAATGTTCATGCAGTCATAGCTCTAACTATGCGTGAATTTTCCTTTTCAATTCCCGGCAGTCTTTCCCTGTCATGTTAGGCGCGCCCGTTTCTCCCCTTCTGTAACTCTCCATATCCTCGCCCTACATTTTCCAATAAGTTAATTTCTGCCTATGAATGTCTCCTCCTAGGTACTATTACTACTATCCTTTCTTCTTCCATCTCCTCATGTGGGCGTGAAGAAGAATTGATAGTTTATGAATAAATCGGCAATAATTCAAGGTACATCGATGAGCGATGTGTGTAGCGAAACTTGGAGATATCCTCGGAGACGTTATCGTTCTAGAAAATAAACGAGTTATTGGTGTATGTTGTAAGCGTACGCAGTGCGTGACCGAGTTTACGTCAGCGATACGTACGAAAACGGCCCAATAGACTGGTGGGTTCTTTCTCGAAGGAATTCAAATTGATCTGTATGAACGGGGCGTCAGCCTCGATCCTTCGCGTATCGAGCAATCGAGAGGTGGGAGTTGTTGCCGTGGCGGGAGCGGACACAATTCGTCGCCCTCGCTTTACCCCGCACTCGCTCGGCGTTTCCCCACCATAAAATAAAGAACACATTCTAATATGATCACGCGCTTAGGGGACGGTGCAGCTCTTATTGTGTCGAGGGCGTGTGTTCTCATACGCTGAAACGTACTCGAGACCATTCAAATGGGGTAAAATTCTTTATTTTGAGGGATGGTACGACCACAGGAAACCATCACTGAAACACCGAGGAGAAATGGCTAACCCGTGCGCTGTACGTAATAGGCAGGCGTAAATTACAGGAATGAAGTAACAGTTGCCTTAATTTTTGAAATGTGTAACCTCAAATCGAAACTAACAATACTTACATACAGGGTGTGAAAGTTGGTTTTCTGGGTATAGTAATAATTTATCCGATGGGTTAAGGCCCCGGTGATAGGCGAGATATGTTTATTTGCATATGCATCACATCATTGCGACAACCCTCCTAGCATTCATATGCGTGTTCTGAGATCGAGAAAGATAAGTGACCTACTGTATTTATTAATTGAAAAATTGTGTACGCTTAGGCTATCGATTATGAGGTGTTGGACAGAAGTATTATATTCGTACATTTCTCGGCTGAGTCAGCCTTTAAAGTATAGGCCTTCACATAGAGAAGAATTTCCGTAGGCTAATTTCTATGGTTAGATAGGCCATGGATATTTTTCGAAGCAAACCCCGAGGTAAGCGGGTATGACTATTGCATATTGGATTCTTACAAGTAAAATATGTTGCATGAATTATTTGTAAATTTTTTCAAGCTGAGATGCAATGCCTTCAGTGCCAACGCTTATCATTTTGCTCTCTTGGTTCTATCCCGTAAGCAGTCAAGTATATAAATAATTAATTGAGTTAGAGGCTTAATACCAATTTTGAGGCTACGATGCTCTCCTCCAATTTAAAAATGCTGTTTCCAAGAATGCGAAGCTCAAATTGCCTGAAGCTCAGTAGAAAATTTGGATTACCAAAAAGTGAAGAAATTTTCAAATTTGGAAACTGTTATTGATTATGTTACGTCGCCGAGAGTATTTAACGGTGGAAGTGTAACTTTCAAGGAGAACGTAAGGGTAGAAGTTGAGTAGATAAATGCAGTAAAAGGTCTTTGTTTAGCCCAATTAATCGTCTCTTTGAGAATTAAAAGTAAGTGGAAAGTGCTTACTAGTGACAACTTATGCCATGTTCCTCCAAAATACTCTAAGGATATGTGAACTGTTCTCCCTTAATAGTTTATTCCCTCCTACTTAAACGAACTTTTTAATTCCTGAGCATCTCATTGTATGGATTTTTGCTACTAATCTACTCCCCATACGTTTCTCCTTGGTCCTTCAAATTACTCGGTAGTAACTGCAATCCCATGGCAGCTTGACTGTTGTTTGATCAATAAACTTAACTGACTTAACTCGCTGCCCTGCTGTTATGCCCTGCTTAAGATCTTCCCTTGAATCCCTTAGCAATTCCATATGATTAAGTTAAAACTCGGCGATGGCGGGTATTCCTGTCACACATCCCTCCCCATTCTTGCCCATCCCCCTCTCCCTTCGCTACCCATACACAGTCTGATGCATATGCAACTATGGAATAAAGTCGCTCAAACGTCTTACTCTCTCCGAGAGACTGAAATATGATGAAAATATCCACAACCAGTTGCCCAGCAGCCACATCCGCATCAAGGAAATTTCCCTTGGTGTGCTGGCAGAATTGCGGTGAGATTTTTACCGTTTTATCAGGATAGGGGCTAGTAACGCACTCAGAGGAAGTTGCGGATACGTGTTTGCTGAATTCTAACTCTGACCTGACTGCGTGAATTTTCCAAATCTCATTCATTCCTAAATATTACAGATGTTTTAGTTATTACGTCAAATGTACAATTATTATTACACTACAGATGTGGTAGATCATGAAGGTTATCAATTTATGACGGTCATGATATAAATAAGGGTGTAAGGTTGACTTCAGCTCTTCTCGTAGTATGTTTTTTTTCTTTGAAATAAATCTGCATGATATAATCATGAATAATAACTGTGATTTAATGTAGTTTTAAGCTGTAAAAATACCATAACGTGTACATTTAGCTGAGTTTATTTTAAATTGGTTGCTTTATAATCTCTGTAAAACGTGCATGTGAAATATGGAGCCTTTTTAAACTGGCGTCTTAAAATTGCATTAATAGGATACTTAGCATAATACATTATTTCAACTATATCATACGATATATAATGGATTATTACGTTATCAGGAAAGATGTTTGTTTATTCCTATCCGGAAAATATGTACTTATTCAAATGAAAGTTTTTTGTGTACTACCACAAGAACAGGTAATTGGCCCTCAAGAACCCATGTTGAAATCGCCAATTGTAAGGAATAATGATGCAAAAGTAGCTCGGGAAGATCATCATACAAATATTCCAGTTGAACATACTTCCTACATAAGAATCAATATTTAAATATTCGAAATTTCTGGAATTAGTGGCCCTGACGCCAAAGGTTCCTTAAGAAGATGTTTGCACGTTGCCATTTTTCTCGATCAGGACTTGCGTTGAGAAAGTCCAACTCAACAGCCGCTGTCTTGCCGTAAAAAAAAGTTCAAGAGAATCCTCTTCTATAAGGCGGCAAGGGAGAAAATTGAGGGTGCCATTAACGAGACCCCGGTCGGTCCTTTTTCCAGTTTGGTTCGGTGATTGCAGGGGAGAGGGATCAGGCCGACAAGTGGTGGACGGACACCCGCTTGGCTTCACAGGAATGTCGAGCAAAGAAGAAATGCTCGCTAGCGTCTGGCACTATCGCCTCCAACGAAAATAAAACTAAGAGGGTCATCCGGAAAGTAGTACCCGTTCGTGAAATAAAAAGACAAAAGTAAATATTAACAAACATAAAAAATTTTATTTGAAAGAGGATACTTTAAACTACTTCTCAACATAATCTCCAAGCAAATTAAGGCATTTGTCATAACGTGTGACAAGTTTCTGTATTCCTGCTGCATAGTCCTTCGCCGGCAGCTCATTGAGATACGCGAGGGACCCATCTTGCACAAATTTTTGCATAATGCAGATGGTGTTTAACAATTTCATGAACAATTGTTCGAGAAACATTGGGAAAATGCTCACAGATGTCATCAATTGTGACGCGCCGATCGTTCCTCACGAATTCGTCAACTGAGCTCACCAGTTGGTCTGTAATGACAGACGGTCTCCCCGAACGCTCATCGTCGTGTGTGTTCCCCCTCCCCATGTTGAAGTTGCGACACCACCGCCGAACAGACGACTCGTCCATTACATTGTCTCCATACACCTCCTTTAATTGGCGATGAATATCACATGGGCGAACGTTTCTTGCATTGAGGAATTTAATCACTGCCCTCACTTCACAACTGGCGGCGTTCTCAATTTTTTTAAACATTGTAAACAATCACAGAAACAACACAGGCAATGCTAGCGTCACGCAACTTGGCTCAGAGAAGGCAGACAAGCCACTGAAGCTATCTGACCTCGTCCAGCGGCTACTCGCGTCGTCAGCACTTCATGCGGCACGAACGGGTACTACTTTCCGGATGACCCTCGTATATTCCGGTAGCCCAATCCTCTAGTCTGAATCGCGTTAATTGTTTTCGGTCTCATGCTATAGTAATGTTCAAGAAAATACTCATCAATGTCTGTGAAACATCAGCATTGAATTGTAGTGGCATTTGATAACTTAGTTCTCCATAGAAGGAAATCACCCATGCTGAGAAACGTTACAGGATAAAACAGTCTCACTAGAAGGGATCTGATATTTGTACGTATTAACAAAAGCCTTTCTCTCTGCGATATGTGAGGAATTAAAAAGCACTATTAATTCAACCTATGCCTATTGTCTAAGGGTGTAGCTCTAAATCACAAGAATAGCTCGCTGGAAGTCGAGAAATACTGCTAAAAGTATTCTATCGCCATGATTCTACTGAGAGACGTCTAAATCTTTCTTCGGGGTTTCAAATCCACATATCTTTCTCAAATACTGATATTTATCCACCTTAAGGTGAAGATTTTCCGATGGTAGATCCGCAGTAAACTTTTATATACTGCGAAAGTTTTGGCAGTAAACGCATTCCGGGGCCTATATTTAATTTTGCACAACTCCAAAGTACCTGATTCATTATTATTGGATGCAATCTATTCACATATTCGAAACCATTATCGAAACAGTTACCCACATCTTATATGCCTCTTACAAATAATTTCTGGAGACATGCAAATACCGTTACCATCGATGTACACCCCCAGAGATTATTATTTGCCTGCGAACCAACTGAAGTGACTTTCAAAGAATGTTTCAGCTCTGCGACGGCCAAGGGAGAAGAGTCCAACCAAATTACGCGATAACTATTAAAACTCTTCCGCTGATGCATGGATTATTTACCCTCATCTAAATTCTTCGTTAAAGCGAAAGTTAATTTACCTTCGTAGTGGTAACGGGACGTGCCATTTTATGGAAAAGCAATCGTTAAGGTACGTCGCTCCGTGACCATCGTCTTCTGAGGAAACGATAGAATCATTTCAATTGTTAACTTGAGACAAGGTGACGTTCAATGCCACCAATATGAAAATGTTACGCCGCCAGATATGGGAAACCGCTGAGACCACATAAGTCAATTCTCTGATAAGGAAATCTCTCAAGTATTACTTTCAGCACGGAACCGATTAACAAAGTTTAGGAAAAATGTAACTGTATTGGTAGTACACCTCTGTGTTCTAACTAACAAAGTTCGTGTTATCGCCCAACCGATCCATTTGCATTATTACTTCACCGACACGGTCGTCATTTTAGCACCAAGCTCATCAAACTTAGCCATAGTTTGGGCTTGTGAACGCAGTTGCTCTAAACAACGTAAGGTAATATCCATCAAAAAAAATTTGTACCGTAAACTATGAGATTGATAATTTCCTGGTGAAAAGAATGGAGTTAACGTCGAAATATTTTCCATCATTTATTCAAGTGCATAAGATGGTGTTCTACAAAAGTAAGTGAAGTTTGGGATTACTGCTTCACACTTTGGGTAACCCTACCATATGATATTTTTTTCAATATGTTACTATATGTGCACATTAATGCACTAAATGCAGGTTAAAAAGGGATTTGGAGCGTAGAATTGCCGCGAAGAGAGGCAAACCAACCATAGATAACAATGTTCCTCCGACTAGAAGCAGATCAGTGTATACAAGCGATAGATTTGTGGATCGAACTGTCAGCTGATATATAGCATTAAGGGCCGGTATTGTGACAATTTATTGTTAAATAAGAAATTGTATCAAATGTTTAGCTAAAGGCTGCCAGTAGTGTATAATTTATGCATTTAAAGTCATGCATACGCATGCTCAATTAACGGTTATAATACTAACTCTTTTTCTAATGAAAATACCGTATTTTTGTGGTGATATCATAACCATAGGAAATATTTTCCTATTGTTAGTTCCGACTATTTCGTAATTGGACCGTTATACCGACAAGTTCAGTGATATTTTTTAGCTATGATGTATGAGCATTGAATGACAAGAACACATGTTAATAATAACACAGGCAAAATTATCCTAACAAGCAGGAAAAATTGTGTTGGTTCAATAAAAAAAAATCCAAACTGAAATTTAAACGTCCACACATGCTGTTTATTACCATCGCAACCTTGAAATATGCAACAACGTTCTCTAATAAATAGACAGGAAACATACTGGACTGTGATTATATTTATAGAAAGAAGGTTAATAAGAGACATAATCATTTCACAGGGAAGGATTTTGCTTCGCGAGAAATCATTATAGCACTTCACAAACAAGCGAACGTAAATGTTAACTGATGTTAAAACTCGCCCGCGTGACCCGGAGATGACCATCTAAAAAAGGATTCCCGCCTATTTGCGAACCTTCCGAATGTACTATTCAAAGCAAGGTCAACAGCCAGTGGCTTTAATGGTATTCAGTTTTTACTGAATAGGAAAATATCAGTGATATTTGAAATCATTAAATCATCAAGCTAAGTGACGAGCGTTGTCATCAATATCTTCCACGTCTTTTAAGTTGAAGGTACATTTGTTTACCATATAATTTCAAAAATGAAAGATGGCAGTCATGCCGATTTCGTCAAACACGGTGATTGTATTATTACATCTTACTTTACAACAAGCCCTCTTCATCTCTCTGTACTTTCTTCATCCCGCCCATCATCCCAATCCTATTCCCGCACTTTCCTCGTTTGCCTAACATTCTCCCCTGCATTACTCTTCAACATCCCCTTATTAATTTTATTCCCCTGATTAATACCCTTTTCATCCATTTTTCCTGCCTCCTTATGATTTCTCCCAACAATCCCATCTCCTCGGCCATAATACCAGGCACTTTATTTCTGTCTTTCGGTCCATTTCAACTTCTCCATCCTTCTCCAGACCCGCATTTCAAAAGCCCACCAGAATCATTCTGCTTCAGTGACCATGTTTCCGCGCCGTACATAACGACGCTCCATACCTGTATCCAAGTTTCAACGAGCCTTTTCTTTACATCCTTACTCGTCGTCCCTGTTGTCAATTCCCTCCTCCTGTGAAAGCCTCTTTGCCTAATGCAATTTTTCTCCTTACGTCCATACTACTCGACCATTTTAGTCCAAAACACTTCCGAGATACGCAAACTGTTCCACCTGCTCTAGTTATTGCCCTCCCATTTTAATGTTTAGCGAATGTTAAGATTAGTCTTTCTCTTTCTGGAAAACCGCGTAAATTTTTTTATTTATGCTAATTCTCATCCGGTATCGATCGCCCTGAATTTCCAATTCACTCGGCTATGCTTGCAATATCTTGGCTTACTGACAAATTAGAGCTTGGTCATCAGAAAACCTAACTGATTTTACGAATGCCCCGCCGAATTTCATTCATACCTCCAGTTCTCTCCATGCCTCTTTAATCATTTCCTCTACATATGCAGTAGTAGTAGTAGTTTTTAGGGGAGGCGACCGACAACTGAGATCATTTGCGCCATAGGGGATGGACAGGAAAGGATGAAGGGTGGAGAGAAACCCGGCGTCGGCATTAGCCTACTCTTTACGAAATGCGCCAAGGGGTCCGCAGTTTAACGTCCCATCCGACGGACGGCGTACTCACTCAAAGTGCCCTCCACAAAGCACTTCAAGTAGGGATCGAGATACCAATGAAAATATTCAACACCGCCGGGATATGAACCCGCGCCCTCTGGGTGGGAAGCCAGTACGTTAGCCCCCGCACCATCTCAATCCCCTCTTCATATGCGTTGAGCAACAGCGGCGATAATGGACAACCCTGCCTTACACCTCTTCCTAACACTGCCCATCCTGGCTCCTCGTTCCCCACTCGTACCTCAGCAGTCTGAGACATGTAGTATTGTATAGGTTGCGGATTAGCCTCCTGTCCCTCCAATCTCTTCCCATTTTCTGCGATATACTCATATTTTTTCCCCATTTCATTTTATCAAATGCCTTTCCGAAATCTACGAAACAGGCAAATACGTCCTGATTGTTTTCTATACTACCTTGATCAAAAATTTCCCGGAATTTATTCATCTAAATCTATATTGTCCCCTTCAAAGTAATCCCCATCGACTGCAACACACTTATGCCAGCGCTTGATCCAATCCTCGAAACATTTTTTATATTCGGTTTTCGGTATGTCCATCAGTGCTTCCTGCGATTTTTCCATTACTTCCTCTCGGCTGCTAAAACGCGTTCCCCGTAATGGTTTTTTAACTCGATTGAACAGAAAGAAGTCACAGGGAGCCAAATCAGGTGAATTCGGTGGCTGTTGGATGGTATTTGTTGCATTTTTCGTCAAAAAATTACGAATAATGATAGCACTGTGCGACGGTGCGTTATCATGGTGCAAAATCCACGAGTTTTCTGCCCACATTTCTGGTCTCTTTCGGCGAATTGCTTCACGCAAACGTCTCATAACGCCCAAATAATACTCTTTGTTTACTGTCTGGCCTTCTGGCAAAAATTCATGATGCACTACACCGTTGTAATCCATGAAAACCGTCAGCATTGCCTTCTTTTTTGACTGAAAACGACGTGGTTTTTTTGGTCTCGGCTCATTTGGTGAACGCCATTCACTTGCCTGATGTCTGGATTGCGTGTCGTACTCATAAACCCACGTCTCGTCTCCAGTAATGATCCTTTTGATGAATGTGGGATCGGATTCAGCCTCGCAAATCATGTCTTTTGCGACGTCAACACGGTCTCTTTTTTGCATGAAATTGAGGTCTTTTGGCACCAACTTTGCTGCTACACGACGGAAACCCAAATCATTAACCACAATGTCTTGGGCGGATCCATAGGCAATGTTCAAGTCCTCCGCTATTTCTCTGATGGTTAATTTGCGGTTATTGACCAACATTTCTTTTACTTTATCAATTTTTTCACCGACTTTCGATGTCGATGGTCTGCCACTGCGTTCATCATCTTCGATTGACTCACGACCACTTCTGAACCGCTCGTGCCACTGGTAAACGACCGTTTTTTTAGAGAATCGTTGCCGAAACACTTTTCCAACATTTCCAACGTCCGTGCGCCACTAAATCCGTTTTTTACGCAAAATTTAATACAAGTTCGTTGTTGCAAATTTAAATCCATTTCTGCAATTGTAAAAAATCGCCAACACACACAGAGATAGATGTACTCTTGGCTACGTAACTTTTGCAAATGTCAAGTTATGACACTAAGATTTAAAGGGAATATCAACAACAGATGTACCAATTTAACAAAAAAAACAGAACTCAAATCGGAACGATGGGAGCGCTACACGGTGGTTATTCCGGGACCTTTTTGATCAAGGTAGTATTCCTCACGCTTGGTGATCTCATTACTGCAATGGCATCGCGCGTGCCTCTCCCCTTCCTGAATCCAAACTGATATTACGCATTAGTCCATAGTCTTCCTCCCACATTTTCCTAAACTTTTTAGTAGTTCCGCAGGAATGTTGGTTGACCCCACGGCCTTATTTGATTTCATCTCCCTTAATGCCCTTTCGTCGAGTATGCCTGGACCTAAGCTATCTTCCTCTGCGTCACATTCTCTTTCTATGTCTCAGCTTGTTGGCCTAAGTTCTTAGCCATACGGTTATTTCTATACACCCCTTCCATATCTCTAGGATCTTTCCTGTGTTAACTATTATGTCACCCGAATTATCTCTAACTGTTAACACAGATTATCCATTCTTACTTCCCGTTAGTGTTTTGGCATTCTTGTATAGTGCACCAATTTCGCCCTTCCTCTACAAACTTTCCTTATCCTCGCACTGCGTCTTCTACCACGCTTCTCTTGCTTTATTTGTTATTCGTCTGTTTATTATTTTACTCTTTGTACTTCCTTCTGCCTAATATTGTTCCATTTCCTTCTCTAATTTATTTTTCTAATCATCTCAACCGTTATCGTTTTCCTTGTCCTTTTCCTATTAACAATTCCTTATTACCCTTTCTCAAGTAAAACCCAGCCATATTGCTTAACTCTGTTTAGTCCGTATTAGAGGCTTAATTGTGAAACTAAATAAACTTCAATGTATTTAAAGCTCTGACGCATAGCCACAATGCCCTTTTTGTGCCTAGTGGTTAAAGCTTAACAATCATACCACAGTCTCTAAATAATCTTGGTAAATCAGTTGTAGCCGGCCAATGAACTACCGCAAGTTATATGTAACAACCTTTTGATTAAAATTAAGTGAAAGTAAAATGATCATATCAGGTAGTCTTAATGAGCAAAGTTCAGAAAATTTAAGATAAGTTTGGGTTGAACAGCTCTTGTCGGAGGAAATGCAGCTCAAGATAACTAAAACCAGATGAAATATTATTCAACTCGTGAAAACATGTTTAAAAGCGAATTATAGAGGCCAATTTTCAATTAATTACATTAGGGTCATTCTTTAGCAAATATGGAAAGTACGGTTCTCTTTAAGCTGCCAATAGTTTGTCATAACGAGTTATTACAGAATCTAGAAAGAATCATGATCACTGAAAGAATACTTGAGTGATTATATTCATTGGAAATAACGTGTAAAATTTGTGAATCCTGTCCGTTTTGCGAAAAATTAAAATATTCTTGTATGAACGAACCATGGCGCTGATAAAAGTTAAGGCACCATTGTATTTCTGAATTTAATATCTTAATTTCTTTTACTAAGTTCTTTCATACTGCTATTTCCTTGTACATATACTCCTTTCGCGCTTTACCCTCCTAAAGTAAAGTTTGTATTAAAATTGCTGGCCAGTTGGATGCTGGAATGCTAATAGTTGCCATGAGTAGCTGATAGATGGTGCCGAATATCGTCAATATTCTGCCGGGACAAATGAAAATGACACGGTTTAATGATATTCGGATATTTCATATGCTGTCGTCGAATAATGTTAAAGATTTTCGATTTTAGTGTGTGAATTCTCGATGCCCTAGATTGCTTTCTTGTTGTCGTGAATTACGTTATTTCATTTGGAGTACGTATTTTATTTGCCGATTTGGAATAGGTCAGGGTTTCTCAAGTATGGATCCGAAGCGGAGGGGGCGTAACGCTGGATCACCTTCACTTGACCTAGCCGAATAACACTCGTGTTCTTAAGCATATTCTTTAGCATACCAAAGAGTGACCGATATGACAGATGATTATCAATGCTTACGTGACATAGCGCATAAGTTGCGGGTCCACAGTATCCGGTCCACAAATGCATCTAAATCAGGGTTAGTTAAATTTTAATTTACATCTTCATTCTTGAGATTAAAAAATCGTTTCTACTGTAGCCTATATTTAGCATTCGCTTCGGAAATCTATGCTGTAATATCATTATGTAACTCAAGCATTTAAAGAAATAACAGAAGTTTTATCGTCTTCTTTCGTGTACCATTAATTACTAAACCTTGATTTCGTCACTTATACTGATTAACATACTCCTTTAAGGTTAGAGAAACACTTTTGGTCGACTTTTCCTTGTCTCGCGGGTCTAGTTATTCTGAATTTGAATTATAGACTGATTAATCATGTACTCCATGAAATATCTACTAATTGAATTCTCATAAACATCAACCCTGGGAAATGTAAAATTACTTCCCCCAAAACGCCAGAGTATTGATCTGTGCCTCTTATCACTTGAGGATATTCTTTTACTGCTTAAAACACTTTTGACATGTAATCTTGATTGTAAAACATTCTGGCTGCATTGACATTTATTGGCCAGTTTTTTAATTTTAATCGTTCCATGTAATTAATCCAGAATTTAAACTTCTTGAATGTAAATTTTTGGCACATTTCCTTTCTGCTATAAATGGAACTTTTACTCGTTTTTCCTTGATGCTGCATTAAAATCACTTGAGAAATGTTTTTCTTAACAGCTACTTACACTTTTGAAATGTGTTTTTTATGTTTTGTATGTATTGTAATTGGTATGTTTGATCTCGTACAGGCATCCAACATCATGCTCTTCAATGGCAGAAATCATGTCGGTCCTTTTTTTTCACACAATGCGCTACAAAGTGAGTGAGCCAAGACATCCCTCGAATGATCGCTTCATATTATCCAAAGGCCATGCTGCTCCCATTCTGTATGCAGGTTAGTTTATCAAAAAATCTTAATGTAATACATTGTATGGTTATTTTTTTTCCAAAATAAGATCCTTATTGAAATTATTATTTTATTAGCTTGGGCAGAAGCTGGCCTTTTCCCTGCTTCTGATCTGTTGAACTTAAGGAAAATAGACAGTAATCTTGAAGGGCACCCCACTCCTCGTTTAAACTTCGTGGACATTGCAAGTGGATCCCTAGGACAAGGACTCTCTGTAGCATGTGGAATGGCTTATGTAGGGAAGAATATTGATAAGGCATCATACAGGTGAGTCATTGTTAAATTTTCATCTGCATGACATTGTCATCCCTAGTGTCGTCATTCTGCCGGGCCACGTATAAAAATGGAGGTGTGGCCATATTCGTGCATAGTAGAATAAAGGGGACTATTAACTCAGTTGACGTGCCTGTGAAGGAAGAAAAAACTTTTGAATGTGCAGTGTGTTTCCATGAAACTCCAGTGGGATTGCTCGTGCTCATCTCCATCTACAGATCACCAACTGGTGATTTTCATTCATTCATTAAAAAACTGGACAAACTCTTTTGCTCCTTATATTCAAGCGACCGGATACTCGTGCTGAACGGCTATCTCAACTGTAATCTCTTAGTTGACTCCCCTCACAGATCCGAATTGTTGAATCTGTTCAAAACGTACGGCATGGAATGTTTTAACAATAATCCTACCAGAGTCACTCCCACAACTGCCACCCTAATTGATTACGCTGTGACCATCCTTAACCATGAAAAAGTAGTTACAACTGTTAGTGACCTAGGTATAACAGACCATTGCATGGTGAAAATAAGTATCGATACTAACCAACCAATGAATAGTCCAAATGATAAAACTTATCCAAGGCGGTCTCTCACTCATGGAAATATGCAGCATTTTCTGCTCCTTCTTCAGTCCCAAAACTGGAACAATGTCTATGACGTTAAGTCAGTAGACGAAGGTTTCAATTACTTTTATTCAATTTTCAAACACAATTTTGAATTGTGTTTACCAGTAGCACATCATAAAATATTTCATAGAACTAAATGTAAGCCATGGCTAACTGATGAGATCCGTTACTACTCAACTATCCTTAAAAAACTTGCTATCTCCAGTAAAAGTTCAAACAATCATGAACAAAGGTTACTCTATAAGGAATTTCAAAAGTATTACCGTAAACTGATTTCTACCACGAAAAGAACCTATAATGATAATAAGTTACTTAATTCCAATAATAAGTCCAAAACTGCATGGGAAATAATTAATGACTGTAGAGGTAAGAAAAATCCACAACTCACTCTCCCAAAACTTTGTAACCCTGAAAATAACACTGCCATTAGCTATTCATCTCTAGCTAATAAATTTAACATACTACATATCAGCTCCTTGCCTATTTACTTCTCCAGCCAATGTGCTTTTAGCAAATGCACCATCGTCAATGTTTGCCAAGCCCTGTTCTGAAACCAATCTAAAAATTATTGTCTCGTCACTCAGAAACAAATCCAGTACTGGCCCAGATGAAATTCCTGGTAAAGTTGTTCATCATTGTTTTGAAGCCATAAAAGCACCCCTTTTATTTTTAATTAATGAATCTTTGATACAAGGGATTTTCCCATCCCAATTAAAAGAATCAAAAGTAGTGCCCATTTATAAAAACCATGGCTGTGTAAATGATTTGAATAACTACAGACCAATAGCCGTCCAAAATACATTTGCTAAAATATTCGAAAAAGCCATGTATATGCAAATAGCATCTTATCTCGAAAAAAACTTCCTACTTTCAAATTCTCAGCATGGATTTAGATCTGAAAGGTCTACCACAACTGCCATATGTCAGGCAATCGACAGCATACTTAATTCATTAGATGCTAAACGCAAAACTCTTGGAATGTTTTTTGACTTGTCAAAGGCTTTTGATAATGTAAACCACAATAGACTACTAATTAAACTCAATAGAATAGGAATTAGAGGAATTCCTTTAAACTGGATGAAGTCCTATATTCATAATCGCACTCAGAAAGTAGTGTTATCAGTTGGGTCAAAATATTCATCCGAAGCATACCAAGTTAACAAAGGTGTTCCACAAGGCTCAACCCTTGGGCCACTCCTCTTTCTGATGTACATCAATGACCTACCTAACTGCTTACCAAATAATGATGGAATAATATCAGTGTTGTACGCTGACGGCACTAATGTAATAATATCAACACAAGCATATCCCAGCCTTGTGGAAAAATCTAAGTCTGTCACACTTGCAATAAACAAGTGGTGTACAGACAACCTTCTAGACTTAAATATTAATAAAAGTAAAATAGTATACTTTACACGCAATAAGAACGTGTCAGATGATCTGCTGGTAAAAATCAATGACCAATCAATTGAGCATGTGACAGAATGCAAATTTCTAGGTATTTCTCTATATGCAAATATTTCTTGGGATACTCATGTAAAAGCCCTTCAACACAAGCTCAGTTCAACTTGCTACTTATTAAGACACCTGTATGAAACTACAAGTAAAACTGTACTACTCAATTTGTACTATGGGGAAATTTATTCAAATATAACCTACAGTATAATATTATGGGGATCAGCTGCTATTTCTTAAACCATCTTTAAAATGCAAAAGAAAGCTATTAGAATCATCACCAGGAAACCTCACAATGCTCCATCAAGGCCTATTTTCCGTGAATTAAATTTGCTACCACTCCCATGCATCTACATTATGTTTTTAATTCTATATATAAAAAATAACATTGGCAACTATTCTCTTAACTCTGCCTATCATCATCATTACACCAGCGGCAGATATGACTTCCATTATGGGAATATAAGAACTAAAGCATTGAAATTAGGACCCAATGAAATGGGCATCAGATTATTTAACAAACTACCCATAAGTATCAAGGATACGAAGGGAACTGCTGCATTCAGGCATAAATTAAAAAGATATCTACAGCGCAATATGTTTTACTCGGTTGATGAATATCTCAACAATATTCCCAACCAGTAAATTCATACTTTTAGTTTCTAGCAATGGTCATGGTCTGATTCATGTTAATGATCAATGATTTTTCTGAATTTGATATTGTATGTGCATATTACAGCCAATGTTCATGGGTTTGTACCAAACATTTATGTAACTATGAGCATCATTTCTTTTATGTATCTTAACTGAGCCTGTGTCTTTGCTCCTCATTGACGTGCTTTATATCATGTACATACATCACCCACCTGGTATTTTTGTATTGTGATCTCTGGGCAAATAAAAAGTAATAATAATAATAATAATTGTAAATATTTTATTTGAGCTTTTTTAAGGTTAAGTGCCTAATTGTTTATTTTACTATATTTATGCTTTCTTTTAAGTGTTCAAGATATGGATTTGAATTTTCTCCTAGGGTGTACTGTCTCCTAGGTGATGGTGAGTGTGCAGAAGGTTCTGTCTGGGAAGCCCTGAATTTCGCTAGTTATTACAAACTTTCAAATTTGTGTGTGATTCTTGACATTAATCGTCTTGGCCAGTCGGAACCTACAAGTTTACAGCATGATATGGAGGTATACAGGAAGAGATTGGAAGGGTTTGGTTTCCATGCCCTTGTTGTTGATGGGCATGATGTGGAAGAAATATGCAAGGTTGGTATTTTTTTAGTTTTGTGCTCGATTGATTCTAACATTCTTATACAGGAGAGTGAATAATTAAATGATTGGTTTGGTCAAATGAAAAAAATTGCTATGAAAAACAATGGTATTACAATTGATATCTATATTTCATAATTTACCATAGTTCATAATTTACCATAGTTCATAATTTACCATAGTTCATAATTTACCAATTTCATAATTTAATTTGTAGTACCAATTACATTTTTATTTTTCTTTATTCAATATTTATGTAACACGTAAATAGTATCAAAAATCATACTTCTAGTATACAATTCATGTTGTAGTAATTCAGTTCCCATCCCCTGGACATATTTTCCCCATGTTATTCCACTAGTAAAGATAACCTGGTTCCTGGCATCAGGAACATACATAAAATGAAAAATTTTTAATTGAGATAACACTGAAATTGTTTACTAAAACTTCCAGGCTTTCAGTGGGGCCAGTTCTATGCAGGATAAACCAACAGCTATTCTGGCCAAAACCTACAAGGGTAAATACTTCCTTGATATTGAGAATTCAGAAAATTGGCATGGAAAGCCATTGGGAGCAAAAGCTGAACAAGTTATTGAAGTGAGTAACTTGAAGTATTTACTGTCGTATAATCTTATCATTCATTAATAACTTGCATCATTGTTTAGAAGTAGAATTACGTGCATTCATTTGCTTGTGTAGGAGAAATGTGTGCTTGTATAAGGGCCAAGATAAATTGTTTATTAAATGAGTGGGATTTACCGTAAACCTTATTCATGAGAACTGTGTAAAACCCACAAAGCCCTAAAAGCTACTTATGTACCTGATAGTCTTTTCATTCATATGTAGTTTCTATTGCTTACATCTTATAGTATCTACTTCTCAAGCATGTTCAACCTTTAGGTTATTCTCCATTCCTTCATTTATGGTCGCAACTAAATCATTGCCTCAATGTCCAATTAACTTCCCTCTTAGTCTTGTTTGTTGGCTTATCATAAGCATCTCTCATTCTCCATTTAAGTATTTCTTCATTCATCACTCTATCAATCCATCTCATTTCATTATTATGTAGCGTCATAATTCTATCACTGTAAGTCTTTTCTGTATTGCTTGTAACATCCATTTCAGATTCTCATTGAAAGTGAACATATTGCTATGTTGAAACACTACTTTCTAATATCTAGTACTACAATAGAATCATAGTATCTTGTGAATAATTTAAGTACTATTCAGGAAGTGATGATACTATGGTTAACAGTTTTCGTTGAAGTTCAAAATTAATATTTTTTCTTTCATAATGGGACTTGTGTATGTCACCAAACAAATATTTCTTATCAATGCATTCAATTCATTCAATCAACCCCTGAAATGGTATTTTGAATTATTTATGATAAGCTGACCATTAATTCATCCAGGTTTGGCCCCTCATTGACTGGATGAGAGGAAATGTACTATACTCTATGTGGAGATGTTAAAAATTCAGTATGAGCGAGCATGTTTTTTCATCTTACTATGCCATTTACATGAAATTTATTTTTCCTGTGTTTCTTTTGTTTTACAAAATAAGTGCTACCTTTAATATAAATGGCTAACTGTATGATCGCAAAATTTTTCATGGACAAGGAATATGCTTTTCAGCTTGTTCATGTTGAGGGTTTAATCCATTGCTTTGACTAAAGAGATGATCTCTGCATTTCATCAGGGCCCTTATCATGTGCATTAGGTTTGCAGGACAAGATGTCCCTGGCATTGCAGTCAAAATGTCAAACCTTTCCCTAAAAATGCCAATCTATCCATTCTTATTTTTTTGCATTAAACTTTTGTCTGGCCAGGCCACTGAGGTCTAAGAGAAAAAGCAGAGATGGTCAATTCTTTAAAAAACCTAAAAGAGAATGATGAAAAAGTTTTCATAATGGAAAAAACAAACAAAGATGAGCATAGTGATAGGTCATAATTTTTGTTCTGTCAATTGCAGCATCTGGAAGGTCTTATGAAGAACCCAGGACCACTTCAAATCCACCCCCAAAAACCGCTTAGTGATGATGCTGGTGTAGCTGACCTCAGTGACTTGAAATTGGATTCAAAGCCAAGCTATAGTCTTGGTGAAACAGTGGCCACCCGATTGGCATATGGCAATGCCATTGCCAAATTGGGTAACAGTAATAAGAGAGTCATTGCTGTTGATGGTGACACAAAGAATTCCACTTTCTCAGACAAGCTTAAGAAGGTTAGTGATGTGGTTTTATTATGCCATAAATGGGCTTGCTCTAGACAGTGAAACTAAACTGAATCAAAAGACCTTGAGCCTTATTGGAAGTATTGGGTTAATTCTTCTGTCATTTCACTGAAAACTGTTCTGAAGGAACTATGTATGTTGTGACTCAGTTAATATTTTTAATGCACCATCTATTGGGTATAAAAATAGAAGAGGGGCTAATGTGTTAATCCTCAACCAAGTTATTTCAGGCCTTCTTTAGCTGGAATTTTATTATCCATATGCTAATATGAGCTTTTTCAATGTGATCTCTATAGTACTAGGCCTGATATAAACTGGTAATCACTGAATATTTTTCTTTAATAATTTTTATAGGCTCATCCTGACCAATTCATCGAGTGCTTCATAGCTGAACAAAATATGACTGGGGTGGCAATTGGAGCTGCCTGCAGAGATCGGTGTGTTGTGTTTGCATCTACCTTTGGAGCATTCTTCACCAGAGCTTTTGATCAGGTCAGTGAAATGCTAGGTAATATTTTCCCCATAATTTTGTAGTTGGGAGAATTTATATTCCATAAAATTTTGGAGTTCAGTAAATCTTGCAATTATATTTTTTTCAAGATTTCTTAAATATATTACTGGCTTTTTGAAAGTTGCATAAAGAATTCCTTTTGTTTGGAAATAACAAAATATGGTATACTACTAATCCATAACTAAAAATAAATTTCGCTTTTTAAGTTAACTAACTTGGATGCTTACTAGCATCACAGGACTGGCAATGGTCTGGTGTGATTTATGATGTGGATAAGCAAATGGCAGTGATTCTTGTATAATAGTTTCTTTCCAATGGCTTTCTAAGTTATCCTTAGCAGTTTTGTCAATGTTGAACCTAGATTAATTATGAAGTGTCCATAATTGTCATGTCAACGAATGTACAATTACTACATGCGTTAAGTGTATTACTGATTGACAGTTGAATGCATACTTTGTGGTATTGAAGTATTGATATTTTTTATCTTGATTATAATGCATCTTGATAAAATTGATATAAACCTTGCGAACAGATGTCGCAGTGGTCCATAAATTCTATCCTCAATGTGACCACATTTAGGAGACTATATTACACCCTCTCTTTTTATTTTCTCGTTTCATTTCTCTTGTGTATGTTATTCCACAGGAGTAATCCATTGTAAAAATTAATCCAAGTGATTTACTTTTGTCATATGGTATGGTAAATCATTAGCCTAAGTGAGGTCCAAAAGATAGAGAATACTCGTATGGAGGTTGGTGTGATGATTGCTATGCTATTTTCAACAGATCCGAATGGGTGCCATCTCACAGACAAACGCCAACTTTGTCGGGTCACACTGTGGTGTCAGCATTGGAGAAGATGGACCAAGCCAAATGGCATTGGAAGATTTGGCATTATTCAGAAGCATTCCAGGTGAGCAACCTTGTTCAGAGATACCAGGATAAATGTGTGTCAAGTCATGATCGGAATCCTTTGGTTATTCTTTAGCCAGATATGTGCTGTGGAAAATATTCTGCACTGGTTGTATTATATTAGTGCTAGTCCATTTCCTTGCTAGTTCAGTTAAAAATTTGTTCATGTTCTCCCGTTCTAATAGTTCTAGTAAATAGATAGGTATTATGCTGGTCCCAAACATTGTACTTGGGTCATTCCATTAACACTTAAGGAAAAATAGACATTTTGGGTATATTTGATTTTTCAACTTGGTGTCCTTATAGCTAGACATAAGTTTCCTAATGTTCCTCCAAAAAACTAAATGACATTGGCATTGTGTACCAAACTTCACCTTGTTTGATGTTTAAAGTTAATGTTTTTTTTTACTGTCATCCTTCTAAGGTTTCATAGTCAATCGTCAATGTTTTTAATATATCCTATAATCACTATGTACATACCTGTATTTGGAGGGTCAAAAATTTGGATGCAAATAATTAGCCATTTATCACTGATAAAATATCTGCAAAACTTGTAGGTTATGAATAAGCACATGAATTAAGTTATATTTGGCTCAACTTCATGTATAATTTCAAATGTATATTGAGATATTGTAATTACTTTCAATCAATTTCTAATGAAATAATGAGCATATATATTTTGGCAGAATACAGCAGTGTAGTCTCTATCAACCCCTTAATAAGCCACTCACACTACATAAATGGACTATTTGGATAATGTGGGGACTGTGATTAGCCAGGTCTGGATTAGTTTTCACTGTGTTCAAATTACCAGTAACTACTAGTTTTGACTCATGAAGCACCCCCTTAATTAGAGAGTTGCCATGAAATATGTCCTTAAAAGGACAATTGGTATCAAAGTATTTATAGACGCATAGTAATAATCATGCCATACTTTTGTGTATACTTAATCTTGTCTTGTTTTCTCAGGAAGCACTGTGTTTTACCCAAGTGATGCCGTTAGTTGTGAGTATGCAGTTGAAATTGCGGCTAAAACTAAGGGTGTATGTTTTATAAGAACTTCTCGTCCCAACACACCAGTCATTTACAAAAATGATGAGATATTTCAGGTGAGTCCTGGAGGAAGATATTTAAGCTAACAATTTATTTTGTCAATGAATTCTATCAGTCCAAGTGTCTAAAAATGTATGAAGAAACATGATGGAATATACTGAAGAACTAAAATTAATGCAAAATAAAATAATTAAATGGGTATTAATTGCATTAATTTGAGTGTTTACATAGGTATGAAGCTCTGTATATTGCGTCATTGATGCATTCTTTTACAAACCTTATTAGCATAATCAAATCACTGAAAAATCATACAAGTTAAGTTGTCACTGCATTTTTCTATTGTAGTTGCCCATAATTAATTATTAAATGGCTAATAAAATATGTATTTTGTATATTTAAATTGAAAATTGTTCATGGTGATTATATAATATCTATTGTGGGAGTGAAAGGGTCGGGAGTAAAAACTTCAGAGACTAAATGATCCGTATGGGGAATGTTTTAAAATTATTTGCTGCATGTAATTTTTTGTAATTGATGGGTCAAAATACTGAGAGTTCAATCATGTAATTGACTGAATGCTTTCCTTCAGGCTGGAAAAGCCAAAATCGTATTGCAGCACCCCAAGGACCAATTGTTGCTGATTGGTGCTGGTGTTACATTGCATGAAGCTATGAAAGCAGCTGCTATCTTGGCTGAGAGTGGAGTGAATGTGCGTGTGATGGATCTGTTCACTATTAAGCCAATTGATGCTGAAGCCATTAAGAGTCATGCCAAAGAGTGTGGTGGAAAAGTGATGACAATTGAGGATCACTACCCTGAAGGTATGGCCAGAATTAAATTGTAACACTTTTGGATAGTTGTTCATTTATAAAAAGTTTGTCTGTTATAATGTGCAAGAATTTACAATTGAGTGTTGGGTAGCCTGATGTCAATGCCAATTTGTATGTTATAGGTGGAATTGGAGAAGCTGTCCTGTCTGCTGTGGCTGAAGATCCTTTCATTACTGTAAGAAAACTGGCTGTCAGGGAACTCCCACGGTCTGGGCCCCCTGATGTGCTGCTGGAGAAGTTTGGAATAAGTGCTAAATGCATTGTGCAGGCAGTGCCAGGATTCCTAGAGAAGAAATGAAGGGAACAAGAGAGAATTTTCTGATAGCAGATCATTGAGCAAAGCATTTAAATATTTACATTCCTCATTTACTGTTTTTCTGGTGAATAAATGGATTTGGGACAATTAAGCAATGCCTACTACATTTTGAACTTAGTTAGTTGAAGGTGAAGGCGCATTTATTGTATGGACTGTTTCATAAAAATCCTTGATTGAGGTAAGAATTAATTTTGTTTTGCAGACCCATTTAGACGCAGAGCATTGCAACGTTTTTAAAAGCATTAATTCATGGGATTGGCATAACTAGTACATTTTTCATTCCTAGGAAATTATGAAGTGTATCAGGGCATTATCTTGTCTTTAATATAGGAATAAATCAGGCTAATATAATAGGTCAGCTATTAATAACATTATCCAATGACATGTCGGCAAGTTGACTTAAATGCATTATGCAAAGGATATCTAGAAAGTAAGATCTAAAGGGCTATTACAGAAAAATAAGAAATATAAGCTATTTTTATTGCCATTTTATGTGAACAACTTGCACAACTTTTTAACACATTCACCTCTTGAGGCACTTGCAATGGCAGGGCACCAAGGGCCTCTTGTTCATAGTAAGAATCTGACCATCAAGCGGGCCACATGTTAGTAGTACTTGTAGTTCTCATTGTCCAAATGGATTAGACTGCCAGAAAGGAAGGACTTCGGGTGGGGAACACCAGAAATTTTCTTGGTTTGAGATCTGGGTTATCAGGGGTATGGGGAGATAGTTCAGTCAAAGGTAATGTTGTATGGTGGCAAATCTTAATTCAGCCAAGACTTGCCCAAACCACTGGGAACAATATATCCTTCATTATGCAGTCGGACCCATCCTCTGAACATTGAATTACATTTTTTTCATGATAATAAATTTCAGCTCATCTAATGATCCTCACATTCAAAAACTTCACTGACCACATTTCATGTTCGTCGGTTAACATAGTTTCTTAAACATTATAAATGTGCATCATAACGTTTATATTATTTTGGTAATTCACTTTTACCTTAAAAATTTTATAACATAGAAATATATTGGGTTGGTTAGTCAATTGCCTGCTAATCCAAATGTAGAGGCTTTTTGTCCTGGCATGGGTGGAGTGTCAACTATTGTTGACCCCTAGAACACCTGAAGAAATACCTAGTGACTTATCTGGATTCTGGGCTAGATGAGTCACGAGATATTCGTAGAACAAAAATGAGCTCAAATAGTAGGGGTCACCCCCTGCTTGCAACTTTGTGGACTTCTCTGTCTTACATTCACTAATCATGAAACTGATTGGAATTATTGCCTGAAAACTTCTAAACTAAAAACAGAGTCTTGCAAATTTGAATCATAGTAAAAATTGTGATTAAATAAGTAATATACACAATATATAAAAATTGAGATAGTCATATAAACAATGAGAAAAAGGATGCAGGATATTATCAAAAGTAAAAACTGTAAAAAATACAAATTTAAGGGGATTGTTCATTCTAGTTTTAACAGAAGAATAGAAGGGTTTTAAAATATCTACCCTTGCATCTCTCCTAGGGAGAAATTAAAAAGATTAGTGTCTTAAGTTATTCAATATGAGGATGTTTTACTTAAATTTATGCACCTATTTGTTAAAACATGATGAACATTATGTAAATTTTTATTCTTTATTTAACACAGATGTCCATATTTTTTTAGCATTGAGATACATACGTAATAGACTTTAATTCCCAGCCTTAATTTTGCAGAAACTATTTTTACATTTTTCCCGTTAAAATTGTTTTCCTGTACTTGAGCATTGCCATGTTCCCTGGCCCATAAGATGCATCCTCATTTTCTTGATTAAATGTTATGAAAAATAATTAGTAATGGATCAGACAGAAAAAGATGAAAGTATTTTGGTGTGAACATTAAGAAAAGAAAATTGAATTGCGACAATTAAAAAGTTAGCAGCTACATGTATATCAAAGTTTATTCATTGTTGAATTCCAGTGTGTCAACATTGCCAGGGAAACATGCCTTTAGACTGCCTTGTTTAAATTTCAGTGGTAATTTATGAATTCAAGTTAAGATGCAATACTGTGACAATCTTCTCTCTTAAGATCCTATTAGGTAATTACCATTTTAATTTTTTTATGCAAACCTTATTTTCTGTTATTTTGATATAGAAAATTGTTGCTTTCAGTACAACATTTGACAATATATCTTCATGACACAATCGTACTATTTAAGGTTGAATGTATGTAGACTGTTTATCAGGTGAGATAAAATGTATTTATTATCAGAGGGCTTCCCTGTGAGCCCAATGCATACTAAGTTCATGGTAGCTCCACATATGAGATGAGACTAAACCCACTCATATTTTATAAATATGATTTATTTGGAAATTTTTAAGGAAATACTTTCATAGAAATATTTAAAATCTTTTGCTTACTACTGACTCAAAACAGTGATATAATCATAATTTATCAGCCTGCACTTATTCTAAGTTAAACCCTTATTTCCCCAACCCATAAGATGCAGGCTGATTGCAGAGCACATTTTGCAATAAAAACAGTGGGTTTTATAGGCCAGATATCGAGAATTTAATTAAGTAATCGATTATTATTGACTAAATGTATTTCATTAGTTGTAAAGGTGAGAAATGGGCAAATTCTTTGAAGCTGTTAAGTTTACATTGGTGTAATATTGTCAACATTGGACCTATTCAGTTAAAGGTAAGGAAATTTGAGTCGACGTTCTCTAGTAACTACAAGACAACCTGATAAATTAAAACCTGTTTAGTTTTCACTTAATGTATTTGACTGCTTTTTGCAGTGTGTGTCATTAGCAATATCTACAGGAAACTGTGATTTTGATTTAATAAATGTTAAAACATATCCAAAAGGTAATGCCCTTTATGATTTTTTATAAAAAGAGGGCAAATACAGGCGTTCATAAATATTATTTACTGATTTCCTATGGATTGAATACAATTGTACAGATGCAATAGAATCCATTTAAATGAGTTAAAGACATTCACGCATGGTCAAAAATTTCAAGAATGCAATGAGAAATTATATTTCTCCAAATTAGACATGAAACTGCATTTATAACGATCAAAAGATATTTGTTCACTTGTGAAATGTGAGTGCAACAGAAAATAGGACTCTTGATGAAACTTGCAACCTAGGTGTTTTAAATTGGTTACAGTTTCCTCACACTTGGAATATGTTAGTTTTGCATACTATTAGCAAACTCCTAACTGCTATAAAAAAGTAACTAAAGATGAAAACAAAAATGTAAGGTGCTAATTTTTTTCCTTCGGCTCTTCATTGATGTAGAAACTATTGGTATAAGATGTATGCACTGTCAGGCAATCCTAAAGTAGTAATTAAACAATTTTAATTGTGTGAATTCTAATATAAGTTTTATTGCAAAATAAACCATGAGAGAGGCATTTCTTAAATTTATTCATAATGTACCTGTCTGCAAGAAGAAGTAGGTGGAATTTGTTCAACGAGGGTGAAGAAAAACATGGGATTGATAAATTGTACTATCCTCTTCATGGATTGAATGGAGAAACAGCAGAAGTTATTTTGGTGAAAGAAAACCATATGGTTTTTTTAAGTAAAGCAGTTATATCTTTATAGGAGGATTCATTTAAAAATGGCATAATAATAATATTTACTCATCCAAGAGACACAGTGCATAGTAATAATACTGGCAAGTGCATAGGATTTGTCAAGTACAAGATTTACAAAAATAGAAATTATTACAAAAATAAGAAATATTACAACAATAAAATGCTACAAATTTATAAATTAGGCCTCTGGTATTCTTTGACATCAAAATAACACTTTTCAAAGAGCAATTCACGAACCATTTTCTTAAACACAGGTACACGTCCTTCTCTTTTTATACATTCAGGTAGATTATTATATAGTTTTATACTCATAGACTTGGGGCCATTTGTAGCTAAGGTTAAATTAGTTGACCTCACATGTAGGTTGTAGTTTTGTCTCATATTATATAAGTGGATGCTGTTATTAGTTTCAAAGTCAGCGCTATGCAATTTAACAAGTATTACACATTGATAAATATATACAGTATAAATACAGTACAATATAAGTATAGTACAGTACAATATATGTATAAATATATATATACCTCAGCTAACACTGCTAATAACCTATTATGCAATACTCCCACCACCAATTCTATATTTAGATGGAAAGAAGTTTCTCAGATAGACATAATTAAAGTAGTGAAAAAGTTCAAGAATTCTAATTGTAAAGATATGTTTGGGCTTTCAAATAATTCAATCAAATCTGTAATTGACTGGTTAGCATACCCTCTTGCTATTGTCATTAACTCTTGTCTCCAGTCTGGTTATTTTCCTGATCAGTTGAAGTTTTCCAAGGTCATTCCTATTCACAAACGTGGTGATATCAGTTCTCCAAACAATTATCGTCCTATTACAATTATTTCTCCACTTGCAAAAATCATTGAATCAGTTGTATTTACCCAAATCCTGGACTATTTTGAATCTTTAAATCTATTTACACCGACTCAGTTTGGTTTCAGACCCAACAAATGTACAACTCAAGCTGTTGAATATGTTATAAAGCAAATCATTAAGGCTTTTGAAGGTAATGAATGTTTGGCTCTCTCACTATGTGATCTCTCTTTGGCTTTTGACTGCGTTAATCACACAATTCTCATAAATAAGTTGAAATATTATGGTTTTAAGGATACTGAACTAAAATTTATTTCTTCCTACTTATCTGATCGTAAGCAGTCAGTTTATGTAAATTGTAAACAGTCAAAACCATTAAATATTAAATATGGTGTGCCTCAGGGCTCTGTGCCTGGACCTCTTTTATTTCTGGTCATGATTAATGACTTGTGCCCCAATATGATTACTGACTGTGTCCTCTATGCAGATGATACTACTGTCCTACATAGTTCCCCCCATCATTCTGATGCGATGAATAGAGTTCCTATTATACTTAAAAAGGCAGTGGACTGGTTTTCTGCCAACAATCTCCATTTGAATCCCGATAAAACTCAGCATCTTCTATGTACTCTAAAATGTGCTACACCGGATACTGTCCCTGTGAAACTGCTGGGATTTTATTTAGACTCCAAGTTAACATGGAGTACTCGTATTCTGTACATTAGGAAGAAACTTGCACGAGCCTTATTTCTGCTCAGGAAATTGAAATTATATGTTAGTAAGGACTACTTAATTAATGCCTACTATGCATTCTTTCACTCACATATTACTTATGGCATTAGACTTTGGGGGCATGCATCTGATATTAAGCTAATCTTTGTGATGCAGAAAAAGGCAGTCCATACCTTATCTAATCCATGTCCACTTGAACACTGTAGACCTCTCTTTTTAAATTTAAAAATTATGACTGTCTACAATTCATATATATTCTATTCATTAGTTCATGTAAAAGAAAATACGAGTATGTACTCCACTAGGGCTGACGTTCACAGCCATAACACCAGAGCAAAGTCTAATATGGATTTTCCATACTGTAGGCTAGATAGGACTTACAAAGTTGAAGGTCTACCTATCAAATTGTTTAATATACTTCCAAAATCTGTAAAGTCAGCCTGCAATGTAGTGTTCCGCAGGGTGCTGCGTGATTGGCTTACCTCCAATTCTTTATACTCAATAGAGGAGTATTATGAGCTTGACTTTACTAGCCTAAAATTATAAGGTCTAGCATGAGTAGAATACTAGGTGTATATATACTAATATTTTCAAATAAGTATTTTATGTGATTGTATATTGTGCTGTATACCGTATTATCTATGAACAACTGTATGTTCCTAAATGACGACATCTACCATATGTGAATATGATTATAAGATGAATAAAGTATATTATTATCATTATTACACAAGGTACAGTTAACAATTTTAACCTTTTAAAAAGAGGTTGACAGTGAGCATAATATTTTTCATTACACATAACTCTCACCATCTTTTTCTGTAACTTCAGGATACTGAGAAGGTGAGAGGGTAGTCCCCACAGTACAATTCCATATGAAATTCTTGAGTGGAATAATCCATAATATAATGTCATCAGTACATTTTGGCTTACAGAGTGTTTTAATATACGAGGGTCATCCGGAAAGTAGTACCCGTTCGTGCCGCATGAAGTGCTGACGACGCGAGTAGCCGCTGGACGAGGTCAGATAGCTTCAGTGGCTTGTCTGCCTTCTCTGAGCCAAGTTGCGTGACGCTAGCATTGCCTGTGTTGTTTCTGTGATTGTTTACAATGTTTAAAAAAATTGAGAACGCCGCCAGTTGTGAAGTGAGGGCAGTGATTAAATTCCTCAATGCAAGAAACGTTCGCCCATGTGATATTCATCGCCAATTAAAGGAGGTGTATGGAGACAATGTAATGGACGAGTCGTCTGTTCGGCGGTGGTGTCGCAACTTCAACATGGGGAGGGGGAACACACACGACGATGAGCGTTCGGGGAGACCGTCTGTCATTACAGACCAACTGGTGAGCTCAGTTGACGAATTCGTGAGGAACGATCGGCGCGTCACAATTGATGACATCTGTGAGCATTTTCCCAATGTTTCTCGAACAATTGTTCATGAAATTGTTAAACACCATCTGCATTATGCAAAAATTTGTGCAAGATGGGTCCCTCGCGTATCTCAATGAGCTGCCGGCGAAGGACTATGCAGCAGGAATACAGAAACTTGTCACACGTTATGACAAATGCCTTAATTTGCTTGGAGATTATGTTGAGAAGTAGTTTAAAGTATCCTCTTTCAAATAAAATTTTTTATGTTTGTTAATATTTACTTTTGTGTCTTTATTTCACGAACGGGTACTACTTTCCGGATGACCCTCGTAGATAGTAAGTAGAACACAGAATTTAATTTTTTAATTAGGTTCAGAACATGGAGATTCCATTTCAAGTTACTATCTATATGAATTCCTAGGAACTTAAAATAATGTACTGTGTTTAAGTTACTACCATATTTTGTTAAAGAGTTAGTGTCAATTATGCTGTGTGAAGACGAGAGGACCATTGCTTGAGTTTTTTCAACATTAAGGAGCAAACTGTTTCCTTCGCACCATGTAGACATACATTTCATCAGCAGGTCACCAGCCACAGCCAGTTCACATAAATTTTTACTGGATGTCATTACACTCACATCATCAGCATACATAACACATTTTTTTGTACCATTGATATGCAGCTGCCCATGAAGATCAATAATAAAGATCAAAAACAATACAGGGCCAAGCACTGACCCCTGAGGAACCCCTCTGTTGACCTCCAAGGGATTGGAGAGGTAAATATTCCCATCACTTTTGTAGGCCACCCTTTGGTGCCGATTAGCAAGATAGGACTTCAACCAGCTTAATGCCACACCCCTAATGCCCAATAACTCACATTTTGAGATCAGCTTACCGTGATCAACAGCATCAAATGCTTGGCTCAAGTCATAGAAAATGCCCAGGACCTTACATTTAGAATCAATTTCTTGAATTATAAAATTTACTGCTTCGAAAAGAGCAAGATTTGTTGACTTCCCCTTTTGGAATCCAAACTGGTTTTCAGATAGCACATTTTCAAGAAATTTTAACAATCTTTTACAGAAAACACACTCTAGGATTTTACCAAATTGTGAAATTATAGAATTGGGTCTGTAATTATTTAAATCATTTCGGTCCCCCTTGTTCTTGTAGACAGGTAAGACCTTAGCCATTTTAAGGGTAGTCGGATAAATGCCCTCAGCTAAGGACGGGTTCACCAGCATTAGTAGTGGTGCTAGAATAAGGTCACCACAGTCTTTTAATAACTTGCCAGACACTCCATCAATGTCAGCAGATTTCTTTTTCCCTATCTTATTAAGATAAAGGCGTAATTCACTCTCATTGCAGGGTTTAAGGTACATTGATGTATAAGGTACTCTATTGGATGGCATGGGCCCAAGAGGCACAGGATGAGGGGAATTTGGCAGAGACAGAAAAGCTTTGTTAAAAGCATTAGATATTTTACCTGGCTCAGAGATTATGTTGCCAAAGTTATCATTTACCTGGAGAGGCAATGTCGTGGAATTTAGGTTGCTGTTGCTTTTTATGATTTTCCATGCTATTTTTGAGAAATTGGAGGCATTCGTAATCCGCCGATCATTATACTCTTTTTTTGCCTGTTTTATTAGATACCTGTACTCTCTTTGCAAGACTTGCATTCTGTTCACCTCGTAACCCTAAAAACAGACATTTTTAGTATTGCTCTTTCTATCTCTTATTTAGTGATATTGCTGAAAATACTTCCTGTGCTCTTGAAATGAAAATCCCTTGTACAGTCCTAAGGTTCTGTCAATTTTTCTTAAGTGGTTCATAACGATCCTAACCCTTAAGTGTAAATTCTTGAATGAAGACATCAAGGAACGTCCTTTAATCCATAGGATAGTAATGCCAGTATTGAGAAGTGGTTATGGAATTGTGGAAAGCATCATATTAAATTCTAATTTATATTTGCCCTAAGCAAGATTTTTTAGAGCCATCAAGCCTAATGTCTTCTCTTATGTCAAGGACATTTATTTAGAAATCCCTCCTGTTTAAAGTAAATGCCATTAGGTTGTTAAAGGTGAATTTATGAATACTCCAATGGTGGAGGAACTTGAAGGAAAACAGAAAGAAAAAAAGAGAAAACAGAGGGTACCTTCTTTTACAGGGGAAGGGATCAGTGTTTTCAAACTGGAGGCCGTAAAACAGCTCGACTCTTTGTAAAAGGCAGAACTTGGTACTGTAACTGCTTAGTCCCTAGACCATCAAATACCCATACTTACTGATAGAATCCCCTAAATAAAAGTAATAATGGTAATTGTTCAGAAGCAATTTTTTGCGCAATCATAACCACAGAACTGCAAAAATGTATCTGAAGTTTCAATAAGATATTCATACAGAGAAAATATATTTATACATTCAGCTAACATACCCCATAGGATTGGGATAATTATTATTAAGAGGTAATCTACTGGTTAAGGTAGGTTTTGGATGGACACAACTATCAAATAAATATTTTAAGACTCCTAACAAAACATAATCCAGCCACCTACCCTACATCAGGTCCCTCTTCACCTCCGAGTATTTCCTCCCTCCCTTCATCCCATCCAACATCCCTATCCTGTTCCTACCCTTTCCTCGATTGGCTAAAATTCTCCCCTCTACCACAGTCTTCATCATCCCACTGCCGGTCAATACGCCCTTCATCCACTTTTCCTGCCTCCATAGGATTTCTCCCAACAAACCTCTCTATTCGTCCACCATACCAAGTACTTCATTTGTTTTCCTTTCGGTCCATTTCACCTTCTCCAATCTTCTCAACATCCACATTTCAAAAGCCTCCAATCTACGTCTATCCTCCTGCTTCTATGACCACGTTTCCGTGCCGCACATAGCTACGCCCCATATCAAAGTTTTTACGAGTCTTTTCTTAATATCCTTGCTCAACGTCCCTGATATCAACTCCCTCCTCCGTGCAAAAGACACTTTTCCGAGCGCAATCTTCTCCTTACTACTTTGACCGTGTTGGTCCAAAACACTTCCGAGATACGTAAACTGTTCTACCTGCTCTAGTTTTTGCCCTCCTATTTTAATGTTTAGCTTAGCCTTTTTCTTACTAGAAAATCGCATTACCTTTGTTTTATTAATATTGATTCTCATCCCATATTGGTCACACTGAATTTCCAATTCACTCAGCAATGTTTGCAACCTCTTGGATGACTGATAAACTAAAGTTTGGTCATCAGTGAAGCTAACTGATTTTACGAATTCCCCGCCCACTTTCATTCCTACCTCCAATTCCTCCCATGCCTCTTTAATCATTTCCTCCTCATATACATTGAACAGCAACGATGATAATGGGCAACCCTGCCTTACACCGGACTCCCCGTTCCTCACTCGCACCTGAGCAGTCTGTTACATGTACAGGTTGCAGATTAGCCTCCTATCTTTCCTATCTATTCCTATATGCTGCCATATCATCATTAATTTTTCCTATTTCACTCCATCAAATACTATTTTGAAATCTATGAAACAGGCAAATATGTCCTGATTGTATTCTATATTCCTCTTGATCAGTGATCTCATTACTTCAATGGAATCGCACGTACCTCTCCCCTTCCTAAACCCAAACTGATCATCCCCTAAGTAATCATTTACCCCACTCTATCCTTTTGTTGATGATCCTGAGAATAACTTTAGCTGCGTGGGATATGAAACTTATTGTTCTGTAGTCGTCACATGATGTAGCCTTTACCTTTTTCAAAATAGGAACTAACATTGATCTCGCAAAGTCTATCAGCCATATTCCTTTCTCATAGATGCTACGAATCAATTCATATAGTCTGTCCCTACCATATGTTCCTAAACCATTAGTAGTGCTGCAGGAACGTTGTCTACCCCACAGCCTTATTCAATTTCATCTCCCTCAATGCTCTTTCTAACTCATCGTCGAGTATGCCTGGACCCCTGAGCTATCTTCCTCTACTTCATGTTCTTTTTCTATGCCTAAAATGGTTTGTCTAAGTTCTTTAGTATGCAGTTCTTCTATATATTTTTCTTCTATCTCTCTTGGATCTTTTCTGTGGCAACTATTATCTTACTCAACTTATCTGTAACTGTTAGCACCAATCTTCCCTTCTTACTTCGCGATAAAGATTTAACCTTGCTGTATAGTGCACCAATTTCACCCTTCCTCTGCAAACTTTCCATATCCTCACACTGCATTTTCCACCATGCTTCTTTTTCTTTATTTGTTTCCCATCTCAATGTAATTTTTAACTCTTTGTACATCCTTCAGCCTAGCTCTGTGTTTACATTCTTTCATGCTCTTCTCTCATCCATCTTTATAATCATCTCATCTGTAATCCAAGGCTTCCTTGTCCTGTTCCTGTTTACGGTTCCTATAGTGTCTTTTGCAGCTTTCGATATCCCTTTCTTGATACATTCCCATTTTTCTTCGATAGTAATCAGCTCTTTTTGTCCTCCATGATTTTCTCTACAGCCTGCTGATACTCCTTCCTTTTCGATCCATTTTATGCTCCTACATTCCATTTCCTAACCCACTGCCCCTGCCTCATCTTTTTGAAACAGACGCTACACTTCATAACAACTAAATTGTGGTCAGAGTCTGTATCTGCTTCCGGGAGCAGTGAGAATTTATCACACTCCTCCTGAATTTGTGCAAAACCAGAATATAATCTAACTGATACCTTTCTGAGTCAGCTAGCATTTTCCATGTATACCTGCACCTTTTGTATTGTCTAAACCAAGTGTTCGTGATGACTAACCCCTATTTCCTGCAGAACTCAATTGCTTTCTCCCCGCGGTCATTCCTTGTACCTAAACGGTAGTCTCCAACCTCATCACCATCTCTCCCTTCACTTACCGTCGCATTCCAATCCCCCATCATTATTCTCTAACTAATCATGTATCCTATTGACCTCTTCCTCCTTATGGCTGCTCGGTGGCATGTGTACCTCAACAATGACCACTTTCGTCGGTTCTGCTTTCATCTTTACTGGTAATATTCTATCCATTGCTTGTTCTATGTTGACTACACTTCTTCCCACCTCTTTATTTAATATTATGGCAACCCCTCGTTGGCTCTCGCCCCCGCCGCTGTATATTATTCTATCCTGATCACTCCAGTAATCCCCGCTATCCTTCCATCTCACCTCACATAGACCTAAAATATCTATACTTCCCCTTTCCATCTTTTGCTTAATATTTTCTAATTTTTCTGTCCTCAGCATTGCCCTAACAATCCAAGTTCCTATTTTAACTAAATTGGTTTATTTCTCCTACGTCTTCTGCCCTACTGCTATTGATATTCCCTTGGAAGAGTTTCATGGGATGACGACCATGCAGGCCTTGCCTACCCTGCTGTCCAGCACAACACAGGGCCAATTTGGCCCCGCCCCGTAGGTGCCAGGACTCATTTTCTCTGTAGTGTCCATCATTTTAATCTTGGGAATGATAATTGAGGTGGTTTCCCGTTGCCTTCCTCATTAGTGTTTTTCATGTGACACCATCACTCAATGGCCGTCCCACTGGGGTCAGATGCCATTGCAGCCGCCTCACTGAGGAAAAGGCGCTGGGTGGAGTACCTTTCGTCTGGATCCTAACCTTCGACCTATCTGGCATGGGTGACCCTACCAAGAGCAATTATTGCTACTACCACCAGCGCAGCTCCAGGGGTCATCAGAACGCACAAGGCCTTACACCACATCAAATTTGTTGCCCATGTGAGGGAGGTATTACCCCTATATATTTCTCTTCATGCTTCAAGAAACAGCCCCGAAATGGGGAGTATACGAAATATTACCGATATTATAACAACTTTTTTTCATTTGATAACCGATTAAAAAAATACTTTGCTCTTTTCGAGTAAATGCAATTACTAAAAACTTGGCAATCGGTTTGAGGATAACTCTGTAAATTTTATAGCTATATACTTTCTATTTTAGTCTTGACTTTGTGAAACTTATCCATTATGGAAATAAATATGCAGCTGGTTAAGCTAAGTTGAGTTGCCACAAAAAGTGGAATAAACAAAGCTGTATTTTCCTTCACCTAATCTAATTCCTGTTCAGAAAGGCTTATAGGTACCATATTTTGTTTACATTATGGCTTGGTTGTAGTTGATAAAACAAAAGAAATAAACACTATGTTCCTTTAACCCCAATGTTAATGAACATGCTTAA